>NC_045177.1:3449108-3549130 GCF_900700415.2 Clupea harengus
TCTGTCAATAAGATATTGAACGTCATAGCAAAGATATTTTGAAAAAATGAAATGCACATTTTATTTTTTTGAAAGCCTCTACAGGGGGGAAAATGAGATCCTGCTCAAGAACCATTGCTTGATAAATTACACAAACTAAAATCAAATATAAACTACAAACAAATAAGCAAATAATCTGTATGATACCACTATGTCAGGATGAAGCATTACATCTACAAAATATAAAATTGAACAAAAGTGTGTCAGACATTTGTGTGCAATGAGGACGAAGTATGATGCCACCGTTGCTGAAAATGCACTACAGGGTAGTTCTGGAGGCAGGCCCTGCTAAGACCATGATGGCCATTGATCAGTTCAGACATAGCACTTCTAATAGCTTCATGAAATTCCAGCCTGTGATCATATGTGATGCTAGTTTGCATTCCAAAGGGTCCTATAGCTGATTGGTTGATTAGGTTTGAATCCAGTAAGATTGGTCAGACAGAAGAAGCAATATATTAACACAACAGAGTCAGATTACTAAATTCACCTTTTGAAGGCTGGCACTGGTATCCTCTGGAAGTATACTGAATGTGTATTTCACCAGCAGTTCAACTATACTAGTTCTTTCTTTGCAGATTCTCACTGTGTCCTTGCATCAAAGGATAGTGTGACCAATTTTCTTTTTCCTAAACAGAACTGAAGTCAGAAATGTCTGGATTTACTGAACCTTCACAACTGCCCACTTCAGTGAAGAAGGAGATAAAAGAAGAAGAATTGGATGATTTCCTACAAGAGTATCCGTCTACAATCCAGACAGTAGAAGAAAAGCCTGGACTGGAATATGAATGCAAAACTGAGATGTACACGTCACCCACCATGACCTTGAAAGAAGAAAAGTATTCACCAATCGAAATCAAAGGTGAAGAAGAATTTGATCCAAGAGAATATGGTGACTTCGACTCTTCACCTAAAAGTAGGGTGCTTGCTTATGGTACAGGGTTGTGTATATTTGAATTTTATAGAATGGCTAACTTGTGATTTTCAATGTGAGACCTATTCAGAGGACAGAGATACTCTGGGGATACTTTACTGATGGGATATTGTCTGAAGTTTGTTAAATTCTAAAGAGTGACTGCCACAATCTTTTCTCCAGCTCTTTAATTCATGTGTGTGTATCTCTGTTTAAATTTACATTTAGTCTCTAGGTAGACACTTTTATACTAAGTAATTTCCAAGTGACGTGCAATTTTAGCAAATGACCAAGTATAAATATATCAAAATATATATGTTTGCTGGTATTGTAGAAATTACAGAGGAGAGAGATGTTGTTGAAACTTTTTTTCAAATATTACAGGAGACGTTCAAAGGATCCAATCTAACAAAAGAGGGAACACTGAGCAAAAAAGGAACAAAGAGAGACGTCACAAACGCCCCCAGTGCAGAAAGACTTCATACCAGGAATCACATCAGCAACTGGACACCAGGGAGAAACAACATGAATGCTCCCAATGTTTCAAAACATTTGCTAGAAGTTTCGATCTCGCAAGTCATCAAAGAATACACACAGGAGAAAAGCCCCATCAGTGCAGTACATGTGGGAGAGCCTTTAGTCACATATCTAATCTCAAGACACACCAAAAGATCCATACTGGGGAGAAGCCACACCAGTGCAGTACATGTTGGAAGGCCTTTAGTTCAATGGCTCATCTCAAGACACACCAGAGGATCCATACTGGGGAAAAGCCACACCAGTGCAGTACATGTGGGAAGGCCTTTAGTAACAAGTCTGATCTCAAAACACATCAGAGGATCCATACTGGGGAAAAGCCACACCAGTGCAGTACATGTGGGAAGGCCTTTAGTCAATTGTCTACTCTCAAGACACACCAGAGGATCCATACTGGGGAAAAGCCACACAAGTGCAGTTCATGTGGGAAGGCCTTTATTAACATTCATCATCTCAAGACACACCAGAGTATCCATACTGGGGAAAAGCCCCATCAGTGCAGTACATGTGGGAAGGCCTTTAGTCAGATGTCTAGTCTCAAGACACACCAGATGATCCATACTGGGGGAACGCCGTATCAGTGTACTACATGTGGAAAGTATTCCAGGAGTAGCTCTGACCTCATCAGACATCAGATTACACATACTGGAGAAAAGCCACATCAGTGTTCTCAATGTGGAAAGGCCTTTACCCAAATGTCTAATCTCAAGAGACATCAGAGGATCCATTCAAATGATGTGCTGCCCTGCTAATACATGATGGAGTAGCACTTACAGAAATATTTCTTGATTAGCTGAGTTTTAAACAATGTTTGATGTACAAGATGAAGTATTATTTTATCATATTTGAAACGTATAATGGGGTAGAGATTGAAACATTAATTGTTAGGGTACATCAATTCAATAAAAGAATAACTTGAAGTGAGTGTTTTTTCAAGTATGTTTGTTTGGGGGGAATTTGTGTCTGTGTGGGTATACAATATATAATGGACAAGCAGTATTTGGCGCAAAAAAAAGTGTTTGTGCGAGCTTCCTAGACTCATGGCCTAAACGGCACCTAATATGAAGGCTCGGGGCTCATCTTCAGCTCATAGATGTGTTAGTGTCAGAGATGGGGGAGGGGGAGGGGGGAACTAAATGTCTCTCCCATTCCTCATTATAGGGAACTCTGTATTTCTTCTGTTAAACACTCTCATGTCAAATGTGGAGGAGAGTCAGAGGGAACTGTTGTATTGTTGACAGAAAAACATGCAAGTCATATTTATCCTGAACAGAAAGGGACAACACAAGTATGGATAAAGTTAAAAAAGGAACTCACTTCCTCAGATATTCACATTTACCTGTATGCCATCTATATTACTCCCCTTTCAAATACTACAATCAGAAATAATAATCCATTATAAATATAATTACTATAAACATCCATATGACTCAGCAATTATAATCCATAATAGATATAATAACTGTATAACCCCGTATGACTCAGCAATTATAATCCATAATAGATATAATTACTGTATACCCCTCTATGACTCCTGCACCTTTAATACTAAATTAGGACATTTTCCGGAAACATTGAAAGAAAATCAAATTGTCCCAATTTTCAAAGAGGGGGACAAATACCACCGAAACAGCTCTAGAGGAATTGCATTTAACAACAATTTAGAGATAGAGAAGCTGTTCTGCTATATTATTAAGAGAATTATGCCATTTCTTCTGGAAAATAAGGTCCTCAGTTGTTTTCAGATTGGTCTCATGCCAGAGCACAGAACCACAGATCATATTTAAATGGTACTTACACTTGGAGATAGGTATGTACACAATATTTTCATGAAATGGAATAGGAGGGAAACCTTTACATCAGAATCAGAATAATTTTTATTTGGCCAAGTATATTTACACATACAGGAAATTAACTTGTGTGGTTGGTGCATAGGACATAAAACACATAACATACCAACAAAATAGCAAAAACAAGAATAAAAGACAAATGTTTTACAAGATAGAATATTAAATAATAAAAAAATATTTGGGCACGTGCAGGGCTAAGATGCAGGGAATTGGAATTAGCAAAAAATGTAAACATTACAACCTTACACAAACCTACTTTCACATACCTTTACTCTACTGGTGTTTAACATCAACCTCAAAAAGTCAGTGTGATGCAGGGGGCTTGTTTTTTAGCCCCACTGCCGTGTGGAAAAAACTGTTCAGGTGCCGCGAGGTTTTGGTCTTTATAGCCCGGTGTAACAGGCTATAGTATGCCCCCGGTCCAGACTATACCTGGGGTTAAAGGAACCGAGGCTAGATTATACCCAGGGTATATTATGGCCTAGACCAATTCATACCCCCTCAGGCCAGATTATACCAATTACACGAACTAGAATCAAATATAAACTACAAACAAATAAACAAATAAACAAATAATCTGGATACTTCTGTATCATACCGCTATGTCAGGATGAAGCATTACAACTAGAGCTGTGAAAAATAACGCGTTAACGCGTTATGATTAAATTACAGGATTAATTAGTAAAAAAATGTAACGCATTTAACGCATGCGCAAAATGAGCTTCCAATATACCCACAATTCCGCCCAATCTGCATTAGTCGCCGCTGTAATGAGAAGTTCGTGTTTAAAAAAAACAAAGATGGAACATTCAATAAAACCAGTGATATGCACACTCTGCGGGAAGACGTTATCGTTTCACCGTAGCAATACCAGCCTTAAGTACCACCTCAACGCGATGCATGCGTTGGTCGGCGAGGGGAGTTCAAGTGGAATGCGCCAAACCACCCTCACTGAACAACGTAGGCCCTTCATTAAGTGTGCCTGTGACAAGTTGACTAGCGCAGTTGCCAAATGGATTGCAAAAAGCTGTAGACCGATTAATATTGTCGAGCACCGAAGTTGTGCGAGTGGCAACGGGGGACTCGAGCATCAAAGCAACGCAAAGTCGCACAATAATGACAAAAATACACGAGCTGTATGAAGCTGAAAAGAAAAAAAAGGAAAATGACTTGGCTGCTACGAAACATCAGGCGCTGACAGGGGATCACTGGACTTCTGTGAGTAACGATAACTACCTGGGTGTAACTGCACATCTAATCACCGACGAATGGAAGTTAAAGTCGTTTACACTAACGTGCATGAAAACAGAAGAGCACCACTTTGCAGAGGCATGTGCACAACAGTTCCAAACTGTTGCAAGCAACTGGGCAATTGAAGACAAAACGACCACTATAGGGATAGACAGTGCACGTAATATGATAGCCGCGGCTAGACTACTGTAAAAGGGCATTTAGAGGCATTAGATTGTGTCATGGTGTGGTTAATGGTTGTTTGACAAAAAAGAGAAAAATGTTCAAACATCCTATAAAAACAATGGCTGAGAAGCCCAAATCATTTCTGTTTGATTTAAAAAGAAAAGAAAAATGTTTCATTCAACCATACAATGGCTAAGAAGCCCAAATTCTGTTTAGGATGAAGATTATATTAATGTTCCATATGGAATAGCAAAGATAACTGCTAAAGAACTGCTCAGTTGCAGCACCATTGTTTTTTTTTTATGAATAAAAAAAGAAAACATGTTAAATGTATATATCTGTCTTTTGTCATAAATCTTTTTGTTCTCACAAAAATATACCGAGAAAATCGTTAATATGTGATTAATCATGATTAATCCACAGAAACCTGTGATTAATCTGATTAAAATGTTTTATCATTTCACAGCCCTAATTACAACATATAAAATTGGACAAAAGTGTGTCAGACATTTGTGTGCAATGAGGACGTAGTATGATGCCACCGTGGCTGAAAATGCACTGCAGGTGTCACGTCCGTGCTGACAGCCGCTCCAGCTACGCCCCCTTCAGCACACACACTCACTCGCACTCGTCCAGCTGAGCTAAGACTGACACACACACATCACCAACCTTGACCTGCAAAGAAGAAAAATATTTTCTGATGGAAATGAAAGAGGAACCAGATTTAAGAGAATGTGCTGATGATGATTCTTCTACAAGTAAGTTGCTGAATAGTTGGTTAAGTAGAATTCAGATTGAATTAATTCCAATGTTTCGTTTACATTTACTAAACACTGGATGGTTAGTGAATGGTTCTTTTGCTTTACTCAGCAAAATGTGAGTCTCATGGAGGGATGTCTGTTTCATTGTGGATAGAGATATTATGGAAATACCTTAGTCTTGGGACACTATCTGCAGCCTGTTAGATTTGAAAGAGAGAAAGAGTCTGCTGTCATTCTGTCTTCTGCTGTTTCAATTCATATTTTCAATTCCAGCAAATAATACATTATTATGTTATAAAATTATATATAGCATTTGACACTACTGTCTATCTATAAGCAGTGCGTATTAACATAAGCATATCTGAGAAAATGAGACGCTATACTGACGGTGGGCCCGTCGAGCGGCGTTCAAGGGGGCCTCGTCAAGCGATGCATGTACTTCTTTGGGCCCGGCTACGGGCCCCGACACCCCACGGGCCCAGGTGCAGCCGCACCTGCTGCACCCCCTATAGTTACGCCCCTGACTGGCAAGAACCAAACAGACTGCTCGTAAATCCAGTGGTGACAACACCGCAAGTGTTACGGGCACGGCTCACATGCATGAAACATAAAGGGGAGGCCACGCAGAATTTATGATAATAATGATATAAGTTATTTATTAATGATTACAGGTTTATATTTATCTATTGATTATAGGCAAATGTGTGGTAAATGTCAGTGTTGTGAATAGAAACCAAAGATGTAATCTAAAGTCAGTTAAATGGTAATCCAAAACAAACGACGATGATAATCCAAAATCCAATGACCAATCCAAAACTAATTAGTATCCAAAACCAACGAAAACCAAATGCCGGGAATCCAAACCCCTCCCGTCTTCCGGCTGGCCAGGGCTTTTGTAGCCCATCCAATCAATGCTCCACCTGTCCTCAATCACCTGCTGTAGAGATAGAGGGAACAGGCATGCAAATATCATAGGGCCTATAGGGTCGTAACACAGGGAAGCAGCTGGCTACAAAAGCGCTCCAGCCACTGGTGGCGTGAAGAAGCCTTACGGTTACAGGCCCACTTGTGAAGTTCCCTTTTTCTGTCACCTTTTAGTATGGAAGATGGGCCAATGCCACACACACACACACACACACACACACACACACACACACGCACACACACACAAACACGCCACCGCTTGTAATGTAATGCCGATGAGTTAGTGGTCAGTTCCAAAGGCTTGTAAGGTAATGTGGATGGGTTAGTGGCCAAAGGCTTGTAATGTAATGTGGATGGGTTAGTTGCCAAAAGGCTTGTAATGTAATGTGGATGGGTTAGTTGCTAAAGGCTTGTAATGTAATATGGATGGGTTAGTGGTCAGTTCCAAAGGATTGTAATGTAATGTGGATGGGTTAGTGGCCAAAGGCTTGTAATGTAATGTGGATGGGTTAGTGGCCAAAGGCTTGTAATGTAATGTGGATGGGTTAGTAGCCAAAAGCTTGTAATGTAATATGGATGGGTTAGTGGTCAGTTCCAAAGGCTTGTAATGTAATGTGGACGGGTTAGTGGCCAAAGGCTTGTAATGTAATGTGGATGGGTTAGTGTTCATTTCTTTCTCGGTTATTTGCAAGATTTTTCTCTGCTTTGATGAAGTTTAACGTAGTTTTCTGCTTCATTGCTCTTTTATCCTTATAATAGTAACCTTTATAGGACACTGTGTTGTATCTTCTATTTATAGTGTGTATTTCATGTATATTCCTCCTTCCTACTGAGACTTGAGACAATTTCAGTTGCTTTATAAATAAAATTGAATTGAATTTAATGAAATTACAATATTTTCATATGCATTATTGCATACACCGCATCTATCTAGGCTAGCTAGCAGTAGAATGGGCATATGTTGTGCAAAGCATAACAGCCAAACCAACATAAACTGAACTTTGAATTGGACTTTTATTTTGACACTCTAAACCGCTTTCAATGTCTCATATTGTCGCCAGCTCCCAGGAACATTCATCACAAACAACGTGCTTGGAACCCGGGAACAAAACTCACAGATGTTTACGGTGGTTAGAGTAGAAAGGGTTCCTAATAAGGCATTCGATGCTGGATTATAGTTCTTTAAAATCCTAATGTAGCTGTTGTCCGTCTAAAATAAACCGAAGACAGCTGCAGAAGATGCCCGACAGTGAGCATTATGAGGCTATGACCCCGACTTACCGACGCCTAACATAAGTTTCTGTGGAGCTCCCGTTTTCTAGGTAAGCCGAGTCAAATTTAGCCTATGCCAAATTTAGCCTATGCCATAACTCTGGCATATCTGGTGTGTGTAAAGTTTGCGATAGGGGCTCATATGCCTCTCCCTTGTACGTCGCTTTGGACAAAAGCGTCTGCTAAATGACTAAATGTAAATATGCGCCTAACAATAGTTGATTACCTCACTTAAATACACTTGTCGATATATGACGTTTTTATCCTTTAATATGGAGCGTGGTCTTGCAATCTGAGAGCATTTTCGTTCATTTCACGTCATGATTTTGTATTGGTTGGTGAATTTTGGTAAGGTATATCATAACAATCAGAGAGAGAGCTAGCGAGCAGGAGTCTGTGAGCAGAAGCAGCCTGAGTGCACAAGAACTTAAACTGAAACACAGGACATTTTTGCAAGCAACAGTGTATTTGAGTGCAATAACTTAAAACGGAAACACAGGACATTTCTGCAAGCAACAGTGTATTTGAGTGCAATAACTTAAAACTGAAACACAGGACATTTCTGCAAGCAACAGTGTATTTGAGTGCAATAACTTAAAACTGAAACACAGGACATTTCTGCAAGCAACAGTGTATTTGAGTGCAGACAAACAGTTTTGAAATAAACCTGAAATAAACCTGTACAGATGTCTGATTTGGGTAGGAAGGTGATTACATTAAGCCCGTACAGATGTGTGATTTGGGTAGGATGGTGATTATATAAAGCCCGTACAGATGTCTGATTTGGGTACGATGGTGATTACATAAAGCCCATACAGATGTCTGATTTGGGTAGGATGGTGATTACATTAAGCATGTACAGATGTTTGATTTGGGTAGGATGATGACTACATTAAGCCCGTACATATTTTTTCATATATGCTTTCTGTAAAATGTTTCTTTTTTTCTCACTTTAAAAATCTTTTGTCTGACTTGTGTGATATTGTATTTGTCCCTGGTTATCTTTTGTCAGATGTTAGGGTGTTCCTTTTTTTTTGTCTTTGTCTGTTTGTGTCTTTGTGGTGTTTGGGCATGTTGCTAATATTTTACTTGCATTACAGAAATGTCCTGCTGGGTTTCCATTGCAAAAGACAGATGAGGTCTACAATGTCAGGATCTACTGAACCATCACAACTACTCATGTCAGTGAAGAATATAAAAGAAGAAGAATCTGATAATTTCCTACAAGAGTATTTGTTTGAAATTATAACAGTGGAAGAAAAGCCTAAACTGGATCATGACTGTAAGACTGAGACGCACACATCACCAACCTTGACCTGCAAAGAAGAACATTTTTCTCTGATGGAAACTAAAGAGGAACCAGATTTAAGAGAATGTGGTGATGACGATTCTTATACAAGTAAGTTGCTGAATTCAGATCTAATTAATTCCAATGTTTTGTTTACATTTACTTAACACTGAATGGTTAGCAAATGGTTTCACTTGTGCTTTACTCAGCAAAATGTGAGTCTCATTGAGAGAGTAGAGATACTATGTAAACACCTTAGTCATTGGACACTATCTGCAGTCTGTTTCATTGTGAATAGAGATACCATGGAAATACCTTAATCATGGGACACTATCTGCAGTCTGTTACATTGTGAATAGAGATACCATGGAAATACCTTAATCATGGGACACTATCTGCAGTCTGTTACATTGTGAATAGAGATACTATGGAAATACCTTAATCATGGGACACTATCTGCAGTCTGTTACATTGTGAATAGAGATACTATGGAAATACCTTAATCATGGGACACTATCTGCAGTCTGTTACATTGTGAATAGAGATACTATGGAAATACCTTAATCATGGGACACTATCTGCAGTCTGTTACATTGTGAATAGAGATACTATGGAAATACCTTAATCATTGGACACTATCTGCAGTCTATTACATTTGAAAGAGAGAGAGTCTGCTGTAATTCTGTCTTCTGCTGTTTCTGTTGACATTCAATTCTAGCAAGTAATACATGTAATTCAAATTATATAATCTGAAATAAAATGTCTGAAAAAGTTCAGTGTTATAGGAGAGAACAGAGTGAATCCCTTAACCAAGATGTGCTGTCTGTTACATTGGAAAGATACTGTAGAGGGAGACCGACAGACGGATGGGCAGATAGACAGAAAGGCAGACAGACAGATGGGCAGATAGACAGAAAGGCAGACAGATGGGCAGACAGGAAAGGGACATCTAATGTATGGATTAAGTTAAAAAAGGAACTCACTTCCTCAATTCTTCACATTTATGAATGAATGGCATGAATGGCAGGGAACTGAGAGAGAATCAGACTATATTGATTCAAATATGAATACATTCATTTATGACACATAGATAATTAAAATGGGAATACATACAATAATAACACAGATAAATCAAAGCAAACATAAGTGGCAATCTCTGCAGCTGTGAATTTTTTTTTGAAAATATAACATAACCATTTCTGTATTTAAAAACCTCTACTGAGATCCTGCTCAAGAACCATTGATTGATGAATTACAGAATTACATTGATGAATTACAGAAATCGAAGATGAAGAAGAATTTGATTCAAGAGAATATGGTGACTTCGACTCTTCACCTACAAGTAAGTTGCTGGTTTATTGTAATGTGTTGTGTATATTTATAATACTTGAGTTGTAGAGAATGGCTAACTTGTGTTTCACAATGTGAGACCTATTCAGACAACAGAGATACTGTGGGAATACCTTACTGATGGGATACTATCTGCAGTCTGTTGCATCAAATAGAGAGAAAGTGTCTGCCATCACTTTTCTCCAGCTCTTTAATTCATGTGTATGTATCTCTGTTCACATTTACATTTAGTCTCTAAGTAGACACTTTTATCCTAAGTCATTTCCAAGAGACTTTCTAGCAATTCTAGCAAATAACCAATACATACAGTATATATATAGTATATATATATATATATATATGCATATTATGTACCAGATAGAGGAGAAGAGAGAATATATGACTGATAAATTATTTTCTAATATTTTAGAGGACGTTCAAAGGATCCAATCTAACCAAAGAAGCAAAGCTGAGCAAAAAAGAAACAAAGAGAGACGTCACAAACGCCCCCAGTGCAGAAAGACTTCATACCAGGAATTACATCAGCGACTGGACACCAGGGAGAAACAACATGAATGCTCCCAGTGTTTCAAAACATTTGCTAAACGTTTCAATCTTGCAATTCATCAACAAATGCACACAGGAGAAAAACCCCATCAGTGTTCTCAGTGTGGAAAAGCCTTCAGTCAAATGTCAAATCTCAAGACACACCAGAAGATCCATACTGGGGAAAAGTTAAATCAGTGCAGTACTTGTGGGAAGGCCTTCAGTCAAATGTCTACTCTCAAGAAACACCAGATGATCCATACTGGGGAAAAGCCACACCAGTGCAGTACATGTGGGAAGGCCTTCAGTCAAATGCCAAATCTCAAGGCACACCAGAGGATCCATACTGGGGAAAAGCCCCATCAGTGCAGTACATGTGGGCAGGCCTTTAATCAATTGTCTGCTCTCAAGAAACACCAGAGGATCCATACTGGGGAAAAGCCACACCAGTGCAGTACATGTGGTAAGGCCTTCAGTCAAATGTCAAATCTCAAGGCACACCAGAGGATCCATACTGGGGAAAAGCCACACCAGTGCAGTACATGTGGGAAAGCCTTTAATCAATTGTCTGTTCTCAAAACACACCAGAGGATCCATACTGGGGAAAAGCCCTATCAGTGCAGTACATGTGGGCAGGCCTTTAATCAATTGTCTGTTCTCAAAACACACCAGAGGATCCATACTGGGGAAAAGCCACACCAGTGCAGTACATGTGGAAAGGCCTTTAATAAATTGTCTTTTCTCAAGACACACCAGAGGATCCATACTGGGGAAAAGCCACACCAGTGCAGTACATGTGGGAAGGCCTTTAATAAATTGTCTGTTCTCAAGACACACCAGAGGATACATACTGGGGAAAAGCCACACCAGTGCAGTACATGTGGGCAGGCCTTTAATCAATTGTCTGTTCTCAAGACACACCAGAGGATCCATACTGGGGAAAAGCCGTATCAGTGCAATACATGTGGGAAGGCCTTTAATCGAATGTCAAATCTCAAGACACACCAGAAGATCCATACTGGGGAAAAGCTGTATCAGTGCAGTACATGTGGGCAGGCCTTTAATCAATTGTCTGTTCTCAAAACACACCAGAGGATCCATACTGGGGAAAAGCCACACCAGCCCCATCAGTGTTCTCAGTGTGAAAATTCCTTTAATAGAATGTCTGCTCTCAAGAAACACCAGAGGACCCACTCAAATGATGTGCTCCCCTGATAATACATGGTGGAGTATAACTTATTGAAATATTTTTTATTAGATGAGTTTTAAACCACATGTGATGTACATGAAGTATTATTTCTTTATATTTGAAACATGTGTTGGGGTAGAGATTAAAACATAAATTGAATTAAAAAAAAAACACACATGAAGATCCATACTGGGCAAAAGCCCCATCAGTGTTCTCAGTGTGGAAAGTCCTTTCGTAGGGTTTCTGCTCTCAAGAGACCAGAGGACCTAGTCAAATGATGTGCTCCCCTAATAATACATGATGGAGTATCAGTTATTGAAATATTTTTGATAAGATGAGTTTTTATCCACATGTGATGTACATGATAAAGTATTATTTCTTCATATTTGAAACGTGTTGGGGTAGAGATTGAAACATAAATTGAAAAAAAAACAACAACTTGAAGTCAGTGTTTTTTTTGTCAGTAAGTTTGTGGGTGTACAACACGTAATTGACAAACAGCAGTTAGCGGTTGTACAATAAAAAGTAGTTAATGTGCTGTAACAATTTGCCCACTCTTAACTAGAGTGAAGAGTCACAACGCAAAAACATTAGGTCACTGGACGGATTTATTTTACCATTGCTGACGCTGTTGCTGCTAGATTACAACCAAGGGTCTAACTCAAACGGAAAAGACCATAACCCCAATACGCTTCCGACAATCAGCACTACACAAACACAGGAATATCAGTGCAAATTACGTTGTATTAGGACAGTGGTTCTCCAGGGGGGGCGCGATGTCACAGACGGAGAAGAAAAAAAACTACCGCCGACCTGTCACTGGTTAGTGAAAGCTCCCTCAGTGGCGAAATGCAAGGGGCTGGACTGACCCAAACAAATCAAATACGGTTTTGCTCCTGATCCACCAATCAAAACGGAGTTGTATCATTTGAACGCGAGTTGCACCTAAGTTTCCGAGTATAAAAAAAAACGCAGGCATTGGTAAGCGCTCACCCTGAGACGACACTCTGCAGAGTTTGTTCAAGTTCTCTTGTTTCCTGTATCATTCAGATATTCATTGCTTTATAAACAGTCTTTTTAAAGACTCACTCCTTCCTTAGTTATACCTTACTGCGCTTGCAGTAGGTCTATTCGTAGCCTATTCTAAGGAGTAATTTGCTCCACAGTCTTTTGAAAAAGCTCGTAGCCCCGAGAGCTAGCCTAGCTAGCTACCTTCTTCCAACTGCAGCTAGCCCTTTTCTCCTTAACACCTACCTTTACATTTTTGTATCATCCACCGTGTTGCAACAAATAAAACACCAGCACTTGAATACTATTTTGTGCTGTCCCTGTCTACATTGTGTACAGTTAGTTTTGTTAGGAATCATTGCCTAGCACAGCCTTATCCTTATCCATTATTCGTGTCGTTCACAACCACACATACAAGAACACAACGTTGAAATTAGAACTTTATTAACTTGACACACACTGTATCAGCAAACAAACACAACTATGGACACGTTTCTGATTCGTAAAAGTCAGAAAGAGAAGCCTGTGGACTTCTTTAAACATGAACGTGATGGCCTCCAGCAACAACGAACCACCATCTCCAAGCAGTGTCTGGAGGCATCTTATGTAGTTGCTCATAGAATTGCTAAGCTTGGCCAACCCCATACAATTGCCGAAACACTGATTTTGCCGGCCACGCAAGACGTGTAGAATAGGAGCTAAACTCAGCGCAATACCTATGTCAAATGACATTGTATCACGCCGAATATCAGAAATCAGTTTGGATCCTATTTCAAAGAGGACTACCGTTCATTCGCCTAAGTTCGGGATCCATTTCTCTGCTCAGCAGACGAGCTGTCAATAGACATGAAAGAGCAGCTGAAGAGTGACAGTAGACTTAAGCATCTCCCCTATTTCGTCATTCTGGATAGCAATGATCAGCTTTGCGACATAGCCTTAAAAATGCTCCTCCTTTTCGCGTCGACATATTTGTGCCAGGCAGGCTTTTCAAGACTGACTGCGCTCAAAACTAAATACCGCAACCGCGCACAGATCGAGGATGACCTGAGGATATGTTTGTCAAACATTGCCCCAAGATTTGAGAACCTTTGCAGTGCAAAGCAGGCTCATGTCTCACATTGACAGACCTGTAGGATTTTTTTTGTAAAGATCACAAGAGGCCCATAATAATAACAGTATCCAAATGATAGCAATAATAACACTAATTATTATTATGATAATAATACAATAATAATAATTGGTCGATAATCATTAATTATAATAATAATAACATAATGATGGTGATAATAATGAATACCCTACTAATATGCCTACTATTACTGATAATAATAATAACAATAATAATAATAATAATAATAAATAGTTATAATAATTGTCTGTATGGGCCTAACAATAGCCTAACCTTGACATGTCAGGCCTATCAATAACAATATGCTATCTATCTATCTATCTATCTATATATGGTGGTGTAGTTGAGGGTGGTGGCCGCGGGCCGCGGGCCGCGCGCTGGGGGGGCCCCAACTACCCCTAACCAGCTTTGGGGGGGCCCAGCTTGCAAAAGTTTGAGAACCCCTGTATTAGGATAATCAACAAAAGAAATAACGCTACTCTGGCGTGTAATGGTCACAAACGTCAAATCCCCAACACATAATAACAACGCAAACAATCAAACAATCACTTTTTTGAGAGTTCACTCCCCCCAACAGTCCCAAAGTCTCCCGATCAAACCATACAGAGCAAACACAACAGGACTGAGACTAAAATGTCTCTCCATTCCTTATAATAGGGAACTCTATATTTCTTCTGTTAAACATTATCATGTCAAATGTGAAAGAGAGTCAGAGGGAACAGTTGCAATGTTGACAGAAAAACGTGCAAGTCACATTCAACCTGAAAAGAAACAGACATCACATGTATGGAATACGTTAAGGGGGCAGGGAACATAGCATTGTCATTGAAAAGGGTTGAGACAAACATGGCTACCTCGAGAAAACAGACTCTGCACTCACTGTAGTAATGGTGTAGTGTAGGATGAGTTTATTTTCCTGACAGAATCAACATCACGACACAACATCAGTGAAGCCTACTTCTCAAGAGCAGAAGACATTTGCTCTTACAAAAGTAAAAAGAGAAAAAAAAAATATCATTCCTGCCATGCTAGTTTGCATTCCAAAAGCTCCTGTAGCTGATTGGCCAGAAAGAAGAAGCAATATATTAACACTAAAGCGTGGAGTCAGATTACCAAACTCACCTTTTTAAGGCTGGCACTGGTATAATCTGGAAGTATACTGTATGTGTAACTCACCAGCAGTTGTACTATACTGTAGTTTTTTCTTCACAGATTTTCACTGTATCCTTGCATCAAAGGATAGTGTGACCACATTTCTTTTTCCAAATTTCTGGATTTACTAAACCTTCACAACTGCCACCTTCTGTGAAGAAGGAGATGAAAGAAGAAGAATTTGTTGATTTCCTACAAGAATATCTGTCTACATTTAAGACAGTGGAAAAAAAGCCTGCAATGAAAATTAATGCAAGACTGAAATGTACACGTCATCTGCCATAACATTCAGAGAAGAAAAGTATTCACCAATGGAAATCAAATATGAAGAAGAATTTGATTGAAGAGAATATGGTGATTTTGACTCTTCACCTACAAGTAAGTTGCTTGCTTATGGTACAGGGTTGTGTATATTTACAATATATGAATTCTAGAGAATGGCTAACTTGTGCTTCATAATGTGACCTATTCAGAGAACAGAGATACTGTGGGAATACCTTACTTATGGGATACTATCTGCAGTCTGTTACCTTTGAAGGAGAGAAAGTGTCTGCCATCATTTTTTTCTGAAGCTCTGTAACTCGTGGGCGTCCAATGAGCGTCATTTGAGCGTTTCCCGAACGTGGGCATGTGGGTAGCGGGGCATGTGGGTAGGGTAGACTGAGTACAGTTGAGACATGTGTACAGTTGAAACACCCGAAATAACTTATGTGCGCAGCAATCCTGAGACGTGATTTTTAGTTTGCACATGCCTACTAACGTCCTCTTTGATCCCGGGAAATTTGAGCACCTAACCCATCTCCCGTACGAAGATATCAGCGAACGTTTTTTCACCAAGGGAAGATCTTGATTTTATCATGTCCCTTCTACAATGAATATGTTATTAACCATACGTGATCAACAAACGCAACTTACATCATTGCTAAAGGGTAATATGTGCACTATAAATCTACATATTCCATGCTATCATGTCATGCAAAGTCATTGCATTATCTAGCGAAAAGCGTGAGGTGGTCAGACACAATGTCTCAACTGTACCCGCGATGAGCAGGCTTGTCATGTAATATGGATGGGTTAGTTGCCAGAAGGCTTGTTGTGTGGAAGGGTTAGTGGTCAGTTCCAAAGGCTTGCAATGTAATATTGATGGGTTAGTTACCAAAGCATGGACGGATTAAGAAACCACAGGCCCCTGGGCCTGGACATGTTAAAGGCCCCCCCTTCGCGAAAAAAATATATTGTGCGCTCGCAAAACACGCACGCACACACAAACACCATTAGGCGTATATATATATTTTACCAACAATGTGTTGGATTTTACGGTCAAATTAGATACTTTGGCTATTGTATTGGGAAAGTAAACAGGTCAAAGTTTACTCCGTAACATCTACCTTTGGTGCACTGCCCTGCTATTGTTTCAGACATTACATGTGACAGGGCAACAGCCGATTAAGACCTACCTGAGCAGCATGGGACAGGAGAGGCTGAATGGGCTGGCTATCCTGTCCATTGAAAGAGCAAATCATGCATTAGCCTACCACTTTTATGTTTGAAAGACGTCGTTCGGCAAGTGTACAGTGCCTCTGACTGTGCTCAGTCAGCTTGTAGGTCTTGACTTTCAGATTTTGCGCCTAAATTAGCTATATCGTATCGTATCGTCACATGATCAAATAGAGACTTGACATTGGCGAACAAGATACATATTACTCAGCAATCATCATTGCCTATCTGTATATGACAAAAATAACAAATTAAAAAGGAAATAATTCATTTCATTGAATCGGCTTTTTAATAGTGTATGTACGATAAGCATATAGTTGTGTTATAGATTGCTACTGACGATTTCCCCCTAAAAATTATGAAAACCATGACAGGGACAGGTTTGCCATTTTGAGGGAATATATAGCATAAGGGATCTCTCATAGTCCAAAAAAAAAATCATCCTTGATCAATGTCGCATTAAACTAGTGACACTTTGACATATGTTTGGAAACATTTAGAAAGCAGGGTCTGCTTTGCTTACGAACCTTCCACGCTGGTTGCATTGTCTATAGATACACCCCTGGCGCACATGCACATTTTCTAACACAGCACAGGTACACTCAATTAAAGCCATTAGCAAATGAACAAAATACACCTTTTTCAACCACAAATAGGAGATACATAACAGCGACTTCACGCAGAGTTCGTTCATTAATCCATTCGTTCGTTAATCCATCCCTGTGCCAAAGGCTTATAATGTAATGTGGATAAGTTAGTGGTCGGTTCCAAAGGCTTGTAATGTAATGTGGATGGGTTAGTGGCCAAAGGCTTGTAATGTAATGTGGATGAGTTAGTGGCCAAAGGCTTGTAATGTAATGTGGATGGGTTAGTGGTCAGTTCCAAAGGCTTGTAATGTAATGTGGATAGGTTAGTAGCCTAAGGCTTGTAATGTAATGTTGATGGGTTAATGTTCATATCTTTCTCGGTTATTTTTCTCTGCTTTGATGAAGTTTAACGTAGTTTTCTGCTTCATTGCTCATTTTATCCTTATAATAGTAACCTTTTGAGGACTCTGTGTAGTGTCTTCTATTTATATTGTGTATTTCATGTATATTCCTCCTTCCTTTTGAGACTTGAGACAATTTCAGTTGCTTTATAAATAAAATTAAATTGAATTTAATGAAATTACAATATTTGCATATGCAATATTGCATACACCGCATCCATCTAGGCCAGTCGTTCTCAAAGTGTGGTCCGCAGACCACTGGTGGTCCGCCAGTGCCCCGTAATGGTCCGCGACGGCAAAAAGTAAATTATTGCGACATTTCTAACATACAACTCAGAACGAAGAGAACACAGTCAGTAGTAGCCTAATATATTAAAGAGTTGCCTAATCTATTAACAAGGTCATGGATTGGTGGTTTAAGAGAAAATTAAATGAGAAAGCCTCTGACAGACAAGGAGACGGTGCAACGGTGAGATGGTTTAGCCGCAGTGGGCATCATCCCGCCGCGGAGCTGCATTCAAACAGCGTTTTTTTCTCCCACTGCGGAGACAGCAAGATGATAACTATATGTGTTGTGTGACGTTGGATAATGACAACTCTTAATTATGAAAAGTTGACTACTAGGATGGCTTTATTAATGCCAGTCGGCTAGCCTACTGTTGGTAGGGAATTACGGTTCCATGGCAATGTTCCGAAAGCCCATTATTCCGACAGCCCGCTGTTCCGAAAATGTGAGCACAGCAACGTGAACCACTAAAGCCCACATGCACATCCCAATGAATTGATCACACAATCATAAACATATAAATGCATTTATTTCACAAGCATGAACTTTAATTCAGAGAATTATTATACACACATGGCATTTGCATGCTTTGTCAGTGCTTGACAAGATCTGCGTAATGTCCTGCGATAATCTGCCGGTGATTTCCTTCGCACGAGTGGTACCCCATATTCAAAACCAGAGTAGGCTAGGCTAAATTAACAAATATTGCCTAGGAAAAGTGATATGCGTGATAGCCCGGCGAGCGTCTCCGCTCCGCTGCGCAAACTAAATGCTGTGTGTGTTTTGTGCCACTTAAAATATTTTCTAAATTATGCCAGGGGGACTAGTTTTCGGAATATCGGGCTTTCGGAACACTGGGCTGTCCCCGGGAATTACTGCATTCGCATGGTCGGTATGCGCATTAGTTGTGTTGTGTGATACATTAGCGTGTCTGAGTGTGTGATGGGAGTATGAGGCTGTGAGCGAACTATAGTTTGTAACATAACCAAGTCATGCATGGAGCAGGGTTCCAGATGCTTTGCCTAGCGCATCATATCTATAACTAGCCTACCGGTACGTAAAAAAGGAGTGCCCACCCTCGAAAAGCATATGCCGCTAACAATTGTCTGGCGCCAGGTCTGGGTAGAAGGCCTGTTGTTCCAAGGATATACTATTCAGTTAGATGGTCCGCGAGTTTTTTTTATTGGCTTAGTGGTCCTTGGTCTGAAAAAGTTTGAGAAACACTGATCTAGACTAGCTAGCAGTAGAATGGGCATATGTTGTGCAAAGCGTAACAGCCAAACCAACATTTTAAACAGAACTTTTATTGGACTTTTATTTTGACACTTTTAACCACCTTCAATGTCTCTTATTGTCGCTGGCTCCCAGGAACATGCATCACAAACAACGTGCTTGGAACCCGGGAACAAAACACACAGATGTTTACGGTGGTTAGTAGTAGTAGAGTAGAAAGGGTTCCTAATAAGGCATTCGATGCTGGATTATAGTTCTTTAAAATCCTAATGTAGCTGTTGTCCGTCAAAAATAAACCGAAGACGGCTGCAGAAGATGCCCGACAGTGAGCATTATGAGGCTATGACCCCGACTTACCGACGCCTAACATAAGTTTCTGTGGAGCTCCCGTTTTCTAGGTAAGCCGAGTAGTCTTGTGATGCCAAATTTAGCCTATGCCATAACTCTGGCATATCTGGTGTGTGTAAAGTTTGCGATAGGGGCTCATATGCCTCTCCCTTGTACGTCGCTTTGGACAAAAGCGTCTGCTAAATGACTAAATGTAAATATGCGCCTAACAATAGTTGATTACCTCACTTAAATAAACTTGTCGATATATGACGTTTTTATCCTTTACTATAGAGCGTGGTATTGCAATCTGAGAGCATTTTCGTTCATTTCACGTCATGATTTTGTATTGGTTGGTGAATTTTGGTAAGGTAATTTCATGAAAATCAGAGAGAGAGCTAGCGAGCAGATAGCGAGCAGAAGTCTGTGAGCAGAAGCAGCCCGAGGGCACAATAACTTAAACTGAAACACAGGTCGTTTCTGCAAGCAACAGTGTATTTGAGTGCAAGAACTTAAAACTGAAGCACAGGACAATTCTGCCAGCAACAGTGTATTTGATTGCAGACAAACAGTTTTGAAATAAACCTGAAATAAACCTGTACAGATGTCTGATTTGGGTAGGATGGTGATTACATTAAGCCCATACAGATGTCTGATTTGGGTAGGATGGTGATTACATGAAGCCCGTACAGATGTCTGATTTGGGTAGGAAGGTGATTACATTAACCCCGTACAGATGTTTGATTTGGGTAGGATGATGACTACATTAAGCCCCTACATATTTTTTCATATATGCTTTCTGTAAAATGTTTCTTTTTTTCTCACTTAAAAAATCTTTTTCTGACTTGTGTGATATTGTACAGACCATCCATTGGTCCCTGGTTATCTTTTGTCAGATGTTAGGGTGTTTCTTTCTTTTTGGTCTTTGTGTCTGTTTGTGTGTTTGTGGTGTTTTGGCATGTTGCTAATATTTTACTTGCATTGCAGAAATGTCCTGCTGGGTTTCCATTGCAAAAGACAGCTGAGGTCTACAATGTCAGGATCTACTGAACCATCTCAACTACTCATGTCAGTGAAGAATATAAAAGAAGAAGAATCTGATCATTTCCTACAAGAGGAGTATCTGTTTGAAATTCAGACAGTGGAAGAAAAGCCTGAACTGGAACATGACTGTAAGACTGAGACGCACACATCACCAACCTTGACCTGCAAAGAAGAAAATTCTTCTCTGATGGAAATGAAAGAGGAACCAGATTTAAGAGAATGTGGTGATGACGATTCTTCTACGAGTAAGTTGCTGAATAGTTGGTTAAGTAGAATTCAGATCTAATTAATTATAATGTTTCGTTTACATTTACCTAACACTGAATGGTTATTGTTTTTACCTGTGCTTTACTCAGCAAAATGTGAGTCTCATGGAGGGAGTAGAGATACTATGGCAGGGGTGGCTAACCAGTCCAGCTCAAAGAGCCACACAAATCTAGGTTCCCACTTTTTGGGGGGAAAAAGCCCCTACATAAAACCTATTGTTTTTCCTGTGACCCAGCAAAACTAGGGGGGTCTGGGGGCATGCTCCCCCCTAAGATTTTTTTTGAAAATAACCTTTTAAATAGTGTCCTCTAGTGGGTTTTAGGAAGAGAAATTAACACATTTTGATTTAAAATATGGCACAACAATAAACATATTGAAGACATCTGCTGAGATAGGTGTTAATTATACTGTAGCATGGTAGGGATTTGCAGCTCAAGTGAGTAGGTTAACATTGTAGGCTAAAGTTCACTAGCTAGTTATAGCTGGCAAAGCTACTGAGTAGGGTAGCATACCCACAGGATCAATAAACCGGCATGATAAAAGAGATCCACGACATCTATAATTAACTTGAGATGATTTAACCATTTTGTTTCTTTTACTATTTTAAACTTTATATATATTTTTCGATGGGGCTAAGGAAACTTTTGGGGGGGCTACTCCAGGGATCACTTCTCAAGATCTGTACATAACTGTGTCTCAATTATGTTGTTATCCTCTGATATATACAGAGATATCCTCTGTTCAATTTCCGTGCCTGACAGCTGCAGGTCTGACACAGACCGCTATGATCCGTCATTTTCAGGGTTGAGGATAGCAACGACATCACGTACACAAGACTTCACAAACTCTCCCTCACTATATTACTTTTTTGCTCGAGCATTATTCCATGCCACCTGATACGATGCCAACGTGACCGTTTCAGAGTACTTCGTGAATTTCCGAAAAAGCTGAGTCTGTTTCTCTGACTGACGTTTCAAAGTATTTACCTTGTGCTTGCACAGCTCTGTGCCTTTAGGAACTCCTGGGCTATGTTAGCATGGTGTGTGGAGAGACGGCGCTCCAAGTTTGAGGCTTTAAAATGCGACAGTGACGTCTGGCATATTAAGCAGAGGGGTTTTCCATTTCGCTCCGCAAATAATTCCTCCCATTCAGGCAAAAAACGTCCGGTGTTCATCTTCATATTTTCGTTTAGCTTTACGCTTTCCTGGATCCATGGCATTCTGTCAGTAGCTACTGCTAGTCTGGCTAGTAACTCTCTGAGACTGGGTGCACACATTAGAATGTTTCATGTTTGCAACATTAACGTTACTTAAAGACATCTCTCAAGATCGCAAGATGACAAAATATACATGAATAAATAGCACATTTAAATCGGACAGCTTTTTGTCTGTATTGCCAAATATATGCATATGCATTTTAGATGCTTATTTTACAATATGAAAATTCTGTACACCAAGAGCAAAGTCAGTGAGCACTCGAGCTGGAGCCGAGCCGCACGTCAGCCGGCAAAGAGCCGCATGCGGCTCGCGACATCAAATGTATGGATTAAGTTAAAAAAGGAACTCACTTCCTCAATTCTTCACATTCACCTGTGTGCCATCTATATGACTCCACTTTCAAATACTACTGTGAGGAACCGGGCGGTCACCCCACGTTGTTTTGGGATGTGGCGACTGGACTTGGTGAAGATCAGGAAAACACAGCACAGGAGATTGGTGGCTTTTTTATAACAATATATATATATATATTTATTTACACAGGGCTCACTAGCAACCCCCAACACATGTGCCCACACAATGAAACAAACAAATCAAAATGCACAAACCGTACCCACCGTAACCCAAGTAACCTAGTTGCTGGGCACCTGCTTGGCCGAATATAGGCCCAAATACCAGCACCTCTCATGGCCCAAGCCAGGCCCCAAACTATGTACAGGCACTAGGCACAATGCTAGGTACATATATGAAACCAAACACAATAACAAGGAAACATAAACTAGGCACAAAGACAAAGCAAATGGACAAAGCACAAAACAGTGAAACAAAACAAAGCAAACTGTGTCCACACATCTAGACACGGTAAGCGAGGTAAGCAGTACACCTTCTGGTTGTTCCGAAGTTTCTTCCTAGTGCTCTCTCTAATGTATCTCTCTCAAAAAGTCTCTCTCTACCTAAACATGAGGCACCCTTTAAATAGGGCACAGCCACTTAGGCTTAGTTAGGTCCACCATGGATGCAGGGGAGCCCAGACCCAACCATTATGGTGGGGGAGTCCAAAAGTCTTAAAGGGAACCATCCCTTCTTGCCACGGTGAGGAGGGGGAGAATTCACCTTCTCACAACTACAATCAGAAATTATAATCCATAATAATTATGATAACTATGGTAATTATAGAGTTCCAATCTGAAGGCCCAGTCTTGGTTATGGGAGAAATGAATGGAAAGAGAACTGACAGAGAATTAGATTATATGAATTCAAATGGGAATACATACATTAATGACACACATATAAATCAAATGGGAATACATACATTAATCACACACAGATTAATCAAATGGGAATACATACATTGATGACGCACAGATTAATCAAAGCAAACCACTTTAGACCACTGGAGAGCAATGACAGTATTGTAAACAGAAATGGCCAACAGTTACTGCAGCTCTATAAAAGCCTTGGTCTGTTCATTCCTTATGGTGGAAGGAAAGGTGACTCTCTGGCTAGATTGACCTACTGCTCCCCCCTCTGCAGTAATGTAGTAGCTAGTATGCAGTCACAGATCCAAGTCATATCAACTACTCTACAGTAAGGCCTCAGATTCCGCTCTCAGATCACAGCCACATCACATTAAGCTATAAACAAATATCCTCTGAAACAGGTAAACAAACTCTATCCTCTCCAAACTCAATATCTTTCTCTGTCAATATGAGCTTGAACCTCATAGCTATGGCCATGCCCACCTGAGGACTATCAGACGTGTAAACGGTGCTCATAGACATGAAATTCCAGCCCGGGATCCTATGTGATGCTAGTTTGCATTCCAAAGGGTTCTATAGCTGATTGGCTAGGTTTGAATACAGTAAGATAGTAGGTCAGACAGCAATATATTAAGAAGCAATATATTAACACCACAGAGTCAGATTACTAAACTCACCTTTTTAAGGATGGCACTGGTATGCTCTGGAAGTATACTGTATGTGTAATTCACCAGCAGTTCAACTATACTGTAGTTCGTTTTTTGCAGATTCTCACTGTGTCCTTGCATCAAAGCATAGTGTGATCAATTTTCTTTTTCCAAAACAGAACTGAAGTCAGAAATGTCTGGATTTACTGAACCTTCACAACTGCCCACTTCTGTGAAGAAGGAAATAAAAGAAGAAGAATTGGATGATTTCCTACAAGAGTATCCGTCTACAATCCAGGGAGCGGAAGAAAAGCCTGGACTGGAATATGAATGCAAGACTGAAATGTCACCTACCAGTACTTTGAAAGAAGAAAGGTATTCACCAATGGAAATCAAATATGAAGAAGAATTTGATTCAAGAGAATATGGTGACTTTGACTCTTCACCTACAAGTAAGTTGCTTGTTTATTGTAATGTGTTGTGTATATTTACAATACTTGAATTTTAGAGAATGGCTAGCTTTTGCTGTTGAAAGTGTATGCCATCACTTTTTCCAAAGCTCTGTAATTCATGTATATGTACCTCTGTTTATATTTACATTTAGTCTCTAGGTAGACACTTTTATCCTAAGTAACTTCTAAATGATTTTGTAGCAATTCTAGCAAATAACTAATATATACGTATATATATTAATTTTTTTTTATTTTTCAAAAGGCATATGTTTGCCTTTATTGTAGAAATGATGTACCAGATAGAGGAGAAGAGAGATATGGCTGACAAATTATTTTCTAATATTATAGGAGACTTTCAAAGGATCCAATCTAACAAAAGAAGCAAAACGGAGCAAGAAACAAACAAAGAGACACACACTCCCACAGATCACAAACTCCCCCAATGCAGAAAGACTTCATACCATGAATTACATCAGCGACAGGACACCAGGGAGAAACAACATGAATGCTCCCAGTGTTTTGAAACATTTGCTAGACGTTTCGATCTTGCAAGTCATCAAAGAAAACACACCGGAGAAAAGCCCCATCAGTGCAGTATATGTGGGAAGGCCTTTAGTCAAATGTGTAACCTCAAGGCACATCAGAGGATCCATACGGGGGAAAAGCCACACCAGTGCAGTACATGTGGGAAGGTCTTTAGTAAAATGTCTCATCTCAAGACACACCAGAGGATCCATACTGGGGAAAAGCCACACCAGTGCAGTACGTGTGGGAAGGCCTTTAATCAATTGTGTGATCTAAAGAAACACCAGACGATCCATACTGGGGAAAAGCCATACCAGTGCAATACATGTGGAAAGGCATTTAGTCAATCCTCTGGTCTCAAGTCACACCAGAGGATCCATACGGGGGAAAAGCCATATCAGTGTACTTTATGTGGAAAGTATTTCACGGTAAGCTCCAACCTATCCAAACATCAGCTTATACATACAGGAGAAAAGCCACATCAGTGTTCTCAGTGTGGAAAGGCCTTTAATCAAATGTGTACTCTCAAGACACATCAGAGGATCCATTCAAATGCCCTGCTAATACATGATTGAGTATCACTTACTGAAATATTTCTTGATTAGCTGAAATTTGAACAATGATTGATGTACAAGATGAAGTATTATTTTGTCATATTTAAAACGTATGATTGGGTAGAGATTGAAAAATAAATTGTTAGGGTACATGAATTGAGGGGAAAACATATGTAAGTGAGTGTTTGTGTGTTGGGGATTTATGTGTTTGCGTGTGGGTCTACAATATATAATCGACAAGCTGTAGTTAGCGCTTGTAAAAAAAAAAAAAGTAGTATTTGTGCGAGCTTCCTAGACTCATGGCCTAAACGGCACCTCATATGAAGGTTTTGGGCTCATCAACAGCTCATAGATGTGTTAGTGTCAGAGATGGGGAAGGGGGAACTAAATGTCTCTCCATTCCTCATTATAGGGAACTCTGTATTTCTTCTGTTAAACATTCTCATGTCAATTGTGGAAGAGAGTCAGAGGGAGCCATTGTAATGTTGTCAGAGAAACGTGCAAGTCAAATTCATCCTGAACAGAAAAGGACATCACATGTATGGATTAGGTTAAGGGGGTATGGGAACACATCATTGTCATTGAAAAGGGTTGACAGACAAACATGGCTACCTCGAGAAAAACAGACTCTGCACTCACAGTAGTAATGGTGTAGTGTGTCTGTTAAACATTCATTAAATATTCATTTAACAGACACACTACTCCATGAGTTTATTTTCCTGACAGAATTCCTGACAGAAAAACAACATCAGGAAAAACTACTTCTCAAGAACAGAAGACATTTGCTCTGGAATGTTGCAAAATGCAAATCAAATTGGACAAAAGTGTGTCAGACATTTGTGTGCAATGCGGACATAGTATGAAAATGCACTGCAGGGGAGCACTGGAGGCAGGCACTGCTAAGACCCTGATGGCCAATGACCATATCAGACATAGCACTGCAAATAGCTTCATAACGAGGATGATTTGTATTGTAAAACTTTTTTATTGGGTCTTATTTTTTTAGTTGGAGTCCTGCCAAGAATAAAGTTTTTATTACTAATATGAATTGCAAATATTCTTGTGGTATTTTCTGATATGTTTTTGTGGCCTAAACGGCACCTCATTTACATTTACAGTGCCCTCCACAATTATTGGCACCCCTAATGAATATGAGCAAAACAGGCTATGAAGAAATATGTCTTTTCTGTTTATCCTCTTGGTCTTTCACTCAAAATATTCACATAAATCTTTGTAGTAATCATTGAAGTAAAATTATTGAAAGAAAAAAAAACTGTTGACATTAAATAAATATATTTCCCCAAAACATGTGTGCCACAATTATTGGCACCCCTTAATGTAATGTTTTGTGCCTCCCTTTGCCAAGATAACAGCTCTGAGTCTTCTCCTATAATGCGTGATGAGGTTGGTGAACACATGGCACGGGATCTGAGACCATTCCTACATGCAGAATCACTCCAGATCCTTCAGATTCTGAGGTCAACGTTTGTAGACTCGGCTTCAGCTCATCCCACAGATTTTCTATGGGGTTTAGGTCGGGGGACTGTGATGGCCATGGCAAAACCTTTATTCTCCTAGATGAAATAGATGAATTCATACACCTAACCTCTCAGTATCTGAACTCCTGCAACATATTGAAAGATAATTCATTTTTGGTCTGCACCTGATTATTAACCAGAGGGTTGCAGGAGTTTTACAAAATTAACATGTAAACCAGATCACAGTAGTGGGAGTACTGCCAAACAAAGATTTTGATTTTTTTTATTTGCTTTCATGTTGTGAATTACGTTTATTTCTGTTGTGCTCTTAATGTAAGGTACTTAATCAAAGTATTGCAAACATTCTAGCTGAGCAAAATACTCTAATGCCACCAACAGTCAAAAGAAAATGAAAATGTTAACTGCGGTTAATATAGTTCAAATATCATTTCAGGTCTGACATCATATTTATCCTGTATCCTCTAACAAAGTTTATTAGATTAGATTCAACTTTATTGTCATTGCACAGAGTACAAGTACTGAGACAACGAAATGCAGTGTAGCCTCTAACCAGAAGTGCAAAAAAGCGGTAAAAGTGCAGAGTATGTGCAGTAAGAAATAAATATGGAATATGAACAGTATTGATACTAGCAGCAATAGAAGTAGGTAGTGTAGATATGAAGTATATATAAAGTGCAGATGTAAATATAAGTGGTGGTAGTAAGTGAAATGAAAATTAAGTGAATGAGGTAGTAAGAATATTATTTACAGAGTAAGTTAAGAGGTATGATATAAGTACGATAAGTACGACGGGGGGGGGGGGCTATCACCGTGGTGCAGAGTTCAGCAGGGTGACAGCCGCAGGGAAGAAGCTGTTCCTGAACCTGCTGGTCCCGGAAGTGAGGACCCTGTAGCGCCTCCCAGCGGGGAGGAGGAAAAACAGTCTGTGGCTGCGCGCCCTCCGCAGACATCTCTTGCTCTGGATAGCCTCAATGGTGGGGAGTGAGGAACCGGTGATGCGCTGGGCAGTTTTCACCACCCTCTGCAGGGTTTTCCGGTCCGCAAATGAGCAGCTGACATACCATACTGAGATGCAGTTTGTAAGTATGCTCTCGATGGTACAGCGGTAGAAGTTCTCCAGAATCTGAAGAGACATAAGGGCCTTCTTCAGTATCCTCAGAGAAAAGAGACGCTGAAGCAGTAAAAGTGCAGAGTATGTCCTCAGGAAAAAGAGACGCTGGTGTGCCTTCTTGACCAGGTTTGAGGGTCCAAGAGAGGTCCTCAGAGATGTGGACACCAGGAACTTGAAGCTTGCCACGCGCTCAACCTCCGTCCCGTTGATATGGATGGGGTGTGTGTGCCACTTTTTACAAGCTTTGTCCACAATGAGCTCTTTGGTCTTCTTGGTGTTGAGAGCCAGGTTGTTGTCGGCGCACCACTCCGCCAGGTGCGGGACCTCTTCTCTGTAGGCCGACTCATCGTTGTCGCTGATGAGGCCAATCACCGTTGTGTTGTCTACAAACTTGACAATGGTATTAGAACCATGTACAGGTGTGCAGTCTTAAGTGAAGAGGGAGTAGAGGAGGGCCCACAAAAAAGACAAAGCTCCTCAAAAAGCGGTGCCCACTACTGTACTAGAGCAAAACAATGGCACAGAAAATATATTATCCTTCATTTCCCATATAAAACATTTTGGTTAATAGTAAATCTTGAATATATATACATTTACATATTCATACATTTAGTTTTTATTCGAATGTTTAGGGCATAAAATGAGTTGACCAGCCATTGTGGGCATTTTGCTCTTTGTCCAGTCTTCTGTGTGTGCCACTTCTATTGTTCATCAGTCTGCAGCCGGACGCCCTGCAGAGGCCTGAGTGGAGGAGTCAATCAATCAATCAATTCAATCTTATATAGCGCTTCTCTAAATACACGAAGTCGCTTTACAGAGTCCAGTAGTCATTCATACACAGTCATACCAGTGGTGGTAAGCTACATCAGTAGCCACAGCTGCAGACTGACACAAGCGTGGCTGCCAATCAGCGCCTACGGCCCCTCCGACCACCACCAACATTCATTCATACGATGCAATGCATGTCTTTATGATGGTGGGGGAAACCGGAGTACTCAGAGTAAACCCACGCAGGCACAGGGAGAACATGCAAACTCCACACAGAAAGGACCTCGAACGACCAGGATTCGAACCCAAGGCCTTCTTGCTGTGAGGCGACAGTGCTAACCACTGAGCCACCGTGCTGCCCGTGGTACTCACCTTTAGCCCTGTGGCATGCCGGTGTTCAGGATGAGGGTTGAGGAGGTGTGGTTCTAAAACCAGGTCAGACAAAAGAAGCATTATATTAAGGCCACAGAGTGAGATGAATGAACTCTTCAGTCTCCTCAGGAAGAAGAGACGCTGGTGTGCTTTCTTTACCAGGGATGAGGTGTTGAGGGTCCAAGAGAGGTCCTCAGAGATGTGGACACCCAGGAACTTGAAGCTGGCTTTTAATATAATGTGGATGGGTTAGTGGTCAGTTCCAAAGGCTTGTAATGTAATGTGGATGGGTTAGTTGCCAAAGGCTTGTAATGTAATGTGGATGGGTTAGTGTTCAGTTCCAAAGGCTTGTAATGTAATGTGGATGGGTTAGTGGCCAAAGGCTTGTAATGTAATGTGGATGGGTTAGTGGCTAAAGGCTTGTAATGTAATGTGGATAGGTTAGTGGCCAAAGGCTTGTAATATAATGTGGATGGGTTAGTGGCCAAAGGCTTGTAATGTAATGTGGATGGGTTAGTGTTAATTTCTTTCTCGGTTATTTGCAAGATTTTTCTCTGCTTCGATGAAGTTTAACGTATTTTTATGCTTCATTGCTCTTTTTATCCTAATAATAGTAACCTTATGAGGACACTGTTTAGTATCTTAATAGTATGTTTTAGTATGTTAATTCCTCCTTCCTTCTGATACTCAAGACAATTTCAGTTGCTATATAAATAAAATTGAATTTAATGAAATTACAATATTTGCAGATGCAATATAGCATACACTGCATTTATGTAGGCTAGCTGGCAGTACAATTGGTATGTGTTGTGCAAAACGTAGAAACGTTAGCCAAACCAACATTTTATACTGAACTTTGTTTTGGTCTTTTATTTTGACACTCTTAACCGCTTTTAATGTCTCTTATTGTCGCCAGCTCCCAGGAACATTCATCACAAACAACGTGCTTGGAACCCAGAAACTAAACACATAGATGTTTACGGTGGTTAGAGTAGAAAGGGTTCCTAATAAGGCATTCGATGCTGGATTATAGTTCTTTAAAATCCTAATACATCTGTTGTCCGTCTAAAATAAACCGAAGACGGCTGCAGAAGAAGTCCAACAGTTGGCATTATGAAGCTATGACCCCGACTGACCGACGCCTAACATAAGTTTATCTGGAGCTCCCGTTTTCTAGGTAAGCCGAGTAGCCTTGTGATGCCAAATGTAGCCTATATATGCCATAACTCTGGCATATCTGGTGTGTGTAAAGTTTGCGATAGGGGCTCATATATATCCCTTGTACGTCGCTTTGGACAAAATTGTCTGCTAAATTACTAAATGTAAATATGCGCCTAACAATAGTTGATTAACTCACTTAAATAAAATTGTCGATGTATGAAGTTTTTATCCTTTAATATAGAGCGGTGGTCTTGCAATCTGAGAGCATTTTCGTTCATTTCACGTCATGATTTTGTATTGATTGGTGAATTTTGGTAAGGTAATTCCATAACAATCAGAGAGAGAGCTAGCGAGCAGATAATGAGCAGAAGTCTGTGAGCAGAAGCAGCCCGAGTGCACAAGAACTTAAACTGAAACACAGGACATCTCTGCAAGGAACAGTGTATTTGAGTGCAAGAACTTAAACTGAAACACAGGACATCTCTGCAAGGAACAGTGTATTTGAGTGCAAGAACTTAAACTGAAACACAGGACATCTCTGCAAGGAACAGTGTATTTGAGTGCAAGAACTTAAACTGAAACACAGGACATTTCTGCAAGCAACAGTGTATTTGATTGCAAGAACTTAAAACTGAAACACAGGGCAATTCTGCAAGCAACAGTGTATTTGAGTGCAGACAAACAGTTTTGAAATAAACCTGAAATAAACATGTACAGATGTCTGATTTGGGTAGGATGGCGATTACATTAAGCTCATACAGATGTCTGATTTGGGTAGGATGGTGATTACATGAAGCCAGTACAGATTTATGATTTGGGTAGGATGATGACTACATTAAGCCCATACGGATTTGTTCAAATATGCTTTTTGTAAAATGTTTCTTTGTTTCTGACTTTAAAAAACTGACTTGTGTGATATTGTACAGAACATCCATTTGTCCCTGGTTATCTTTTGTCAGATGTTAGTTTTTTACTTTTTTTTAGTCTTTGTGTCTGTTTGTGTCTTTGTGGTGTTTGGGTATGTTGCTAATATTTTACTTGCATTACAGAAATGTCCTGCTGGGTTTCCATTGCAAAAGACAGCTGAGGTCTACAATGTCAGGATCTACTGAACCATCACAACTACTCATGTCAGTGAAGAATATAAAAGAAGAAGAATCTGATTATTTCCTACAAGAGTATTTGTTTGAAATTCAGACAGTGGAAGAAAAGCCTGAACTGGAACATGACTGTAAGACTGAGACGCACACATCACCAACCTTGACCTGCAAAGAAGAAAATTCTTCTCTGATGGAAATTAAAGAGGAAGACGAATCTGATAATTTCCTACAAGAGTATTTGTTTGAAATTAAGACAGTGGAAGAAAAGCCTGAACTGGAACATGACTGTAAGACTGAGACGCACACATCACCAACCTTGACCTGCAAAAAAGAAAATTCTTCTCTAATGGAATTTAAAGAGGAACCAGATTTAACAGAATGTGGTGATGACGATTCTTCTACAAGTAAGTTGCTGACTAGTTGGTTAAGTAGAATTCCGATCGAATTAATTCCAATGTTTCGTTTAGATTGTCTAAACACAATGGTTAGCGAATGGTTCTTGTGCTTTACTCAGCAAAATATGAGTCTCATGGAGGGATGTCTGTTTCATTGTGAATAGAGATACTGTGGAAATACCTTAGTCTTGGGACACTAATGGAAATGGAATTCCAGCCCGGGATCCTATGTGATGCTAGTTTGCATTCCAAAGGGTTCTATAGCTGATTGGCTAGGTTTGAATAAAGTAAGATAGTAGGTCAGACAATATATTAAGAAGCAATATGTTAACACCACAGAGTCAGATTACTAAACTCACCGTTTTAAGGCTGGCACTGGTATGCTCTGGAAGTATACTGTATGTGTAATTCACCAGCAGTTCAACTATACTGTAGTTCTTTTTTTTGCAGATTCTCACTGTGTCTTTGCATCAAAGGATAGTGTGATCAATTTTCTTTTTCCAAAACAGAACTGAAGTCAGAAATGTCTGGATTTACTGAACCTTCACAACTGCCCACTTCTGTGAAGAAGGAAATAAAAGAAGAAGAATTGGATGATTTCCTACAAGAGTATCCGTCTACAATCCAAAGAGTGGAAGAAAAGCCTGGACTGGAATATGAATGCAAGACTGAAATGTATATGTCACCTACCATGACCTTGAAAGAAGAAAGGTATTCACCAATGGAAATCAAATATGAAGAAGAATTTGATTCAAGAGAATATGGTGACTTTGACTCTTCACCTACAAGTAAGTTGCTTGTTTATTGTAATGTGTTGTGTATATTTATAATACTTGAGTTGTAGAGAATGGCTAGCTTGTGCTCCACAATGTGAGACCTATTCAGAGAACAGAAACACTGTGGGTATATGTTAGTCATGGGATAATATCTGCAGTCTGTTACATTCAACAGTTTGAAAGTGTATGCCATCATTTTTTCCAAAGCTCTGTAATTCATGTATATGTACCTCTGTTTATATTTACATTTAGTCTCTAGGTAGACACTTTTATCCTAAGTAACTTCTAAATGATTTTGTAGCAATTCTAGCAAATAACCAATATATACGTATATATTTATTTATTTTTGTATTTTTCAAAAGGCATATGTTTGCCTTTATTGTAGAAATGATGTACCAGATAGAGGAGAAGAGAGATGTGGCTGACAAATTATTTTCTAATATTATAGGAGACTTTCAAAGCATCCAATCTAACAAAAGAAGCAAAACGGAGCATAAAAAAACAAACAAAGAGAGACATCACAAACGCTCCCAGTGCAGAAAGACTTCATACCATGAATTACATAAGCGACAGGACTCCAGTGAGAAACAACATGAATGCTCCCAGTGTTTCGAAACATTTGCTAGACGTTTCGATCTTGCAAGTCATCAAAGAAAACACACCGGAGAAAAGCCCCATCAGTGCAGTATATGTGGGAAGGCCTTTAGTCAAATGTCTAACCTCAAGACACACCAGATGATCCATACGGGGGAGAAGCCACACCAGTGCAGTACATGTGGGAAGGTCTTTAGTCAAATGTCTAACCTCAAGACACACCAGATGATCCATACTGGGGAAAAGCCACACCAGTGCAGTACGTGTGAGAAAGCCTTTAATCAATTGTGTGATCTAAAGAAACACCAGACGATCCATACTGGGGAAAAGCCATACCAGTGCAATACATGTGGAAAGGCATTTAGTCAATCATCTGGTCTCAAGTCACACCAGAGGATCCATACGGGGGAAAAGCCGTATCAGTGTACTACATGTGGAAAGTATTCCAGGAGTATCTCTGACCTCATCAGACATCAGATTACACATACTGGAGAAAAGCCACATCAGTGTTCTCAATGTGGAAAGGCCTTTACCCAAATGTCTAATCTCAAGAGACATCAGAGGATCCATTCAAATGATGTGCTGCCCTGCTAATACATGATGGAGTAGCACTTACTGAAATATTTATTGATTAGCTGAGTTTTAAACAATGTTTGATGTACAAGATGAAGTATTATTTTATCATATTTGAAACGTATAATGGGGTAGAGATTGAAACATTAATGATTAGGGTACATTAATTCAATAAAAGAATAACTTGAAGTGAGTGTTTTTTCAAGTATGTTTGTGTGGGGGGGATTTGTGTCTGTGTGGGTATACAATATATAATCGACAAGCAGTATTTGGCGCAAAAAAAAGTGTTTGTGCGAGCTTCCTAGACTCATGGCCTAAACGGCACCTAATATGAAGGCTCTGGGCTCATCTTCAGCTCATAGATGTGTTAGTGTCAGAGATGGGTGAGGGGGAGGGGGGAACTAAATGTCTCTCCATTCCTCATTATAGGGAACTGTATTTCTTCTGTTAAACACTCTCATGTCAAATGTGGAGGAGAGTCAGAGGGAACTGTTGTATTGTTGACAGAAAAACGCGTAAGACATATTTAATCTAAACAGAAAAGGACACATGTATGGATAAAGTTAAAAAAGGAACTCACTCCCTCAGATATTCACATTTACCTGTATGCCATCTATATTACTCCCCTTTCAAATACTACAATCAGAAATTATAATCCATCATAAATATAATTACTATATGCCCCCATATGACTCAGCAATTATAATCCATAATAAGTAAGTTGCTGAATTGTTGGTTAAGTAGAATTCAGATCTAATTAATTCCAATGTTTCGTTTACATTTACTAAACACTGGATGGTTAGCGAATGGTTCTTTTGCTTTACTCAGCAAAATGTGAGTCTCATGGAGGGATGTCTGTTTCATTGTGGATAGAGATATTATGGAAATACCTTAGTTATGGGACACTATCTGCAGTCTGTTACATTGTAAACACTAAGCACTTTATTGACTACAAGTCACATACCATCTCAGTCACCTTACACATGTGCATAAACAAAGCTGTATTAATTGATGTATTTATTGAAGTACTTTAGTCTATGCCACCGCACTTTGTTCTACTCTTAATGTATATATTTTTGGGCTGTTCCTACTGTTTTTGGATAGTTGTAGTATTGTTATGTTATATGTTGTTGTTGTGTTATATGTTGTCCCTCGTCACACCAACAGGAGAAGCACTCAAAATTTCGTTGTATAAATACAATGACAATAAAGGCTTTTCTATTATATTCTTCTATAAATCATATATTTGCTTTTACATAATTTTAATGAGTTCATACAAACATTACAAATAAGTTTAAATAATGTACACATCACCCATCATGATCTTGAAAGAAGAAAAGTATTCACCAATGGAAATCAAAGATGAAGAAAAATTTCATTCAAGAGAATATGGTGACTTCGACTCTTCACTCACAAGTAAGTTGCTTGCTTATTGTAGAGGGTTGTGTATATTTACAATACTTGATTTTTAGAGAATGTCTAACTTGTGCTTCACAATGTGAGACCTATTCAGAGAACAGAGATACTGTGGGGATACCTAACTTAGGGGATACTATCTGCAATCTGATATATTCAAAAGAGAGAGTGTCTGCCACCATTTTTTGTGAATGTGGATGGGTTAGTGGTCAGTTCCAAAGGCTTGTGATGTAATGTGGATGAGTTAGTGGCAAATGCCAAATGCTTGTAATGTAATGTGGATGGGTTAGTGGCCAATAACAAATACTTGTAATGTAATGTGGATGGGTTAGTGGTCAGTTCCAAAGGCTTGTAATGTAATGTGGATGGGTTAGTGGTCAGTTCCAAAGGCTTGTAATGTAATGTGGATGGGTTAGTGGTCAGAGGCTTGTAATATAATGTGGATGGGTTAGCGGTAAATGCCAAAGGCTTGTAATGTAATGTGGATGGGTTAGTGGTCAGTTCCAAAGGCATGTGATGTGGATGTGTTAGTTGTCAAAGGCATGTGATGTAATGTGGATGGGTTAGTGGTCAAAGGCTTGTAATGTAATGTGGATGGGTTAGTGGTCAGTTCTAAAGGCCTGTAATGTAATGTGGATGGGTTAGTGGCCAAAGGCTTGTAATGTAATGTGGATGGGTTAGTGGTCAGTTCCAAAGGCTTGTAATGTAATGTGGATAGGTTTGTGGCCAAAGGCTTGTAATGTAATGTCGATGGGTTAGTGGCCAAAGGCTTGTGATGTAATGTGGATGGGTTAGTGGCTAATGCCAAAGGCTTGTAATGTAATGTGGATGGGTTTGTGGCCAAAGGCTTGTAATGTAATGTGGATGGGTTAGTGGTCCGTTCCAATTAATGTTAATGTTAATTTCTTTCTCGGTTATTAGCAAGATATTTCTGTGCTTTGGTGAAGTTTGACGTAGTTTTCTGCTTCATTGCTCTTTTTATACTCATAATAGTAACCTTTTGAGGACACTGTGTACCCACTACTCTGTTCTACAACCGATACTTTAAATGCCGGCTCTCTCCACTATTATCTACTATTCATTTTGCGTATTTCATGTATATTCCTCCTTCCTTCTGTAAAGAGACTCGAGACAATTTCAGTTGCTATTTAAATTAGTAATGAAATTACAATATTTGCAGATGCAATATAGCATACAGTGTATTTATCTAGGCTAGCTAACAGTACAATGGACATGTGTTGTGCAAAACGTAAAAAACGTTAGCCAAACTAACATTTTAAACTGAATTTAGAATTTGACTTTTATTTTGACACTATTATCCGCCTTTAATGTCTCTGTTTGTAGCCAGCTTCAAGGAACTTTCGTCACAAACAACGTGCTTGGAACCCGGGAACAAAACACACAGATGTTTACGGTGGTTAAAGTATAAAGGGTTCCTATTAATGCGTTCTAGGCTGGATTATAGTTCTTAAAAGTCCTAATATAGCTGTTGCCCGTCTAAAAGAAACCGAAGACGGCTGCAGAAGAAGTCCGACAGTGAACATTGTGCGGCTACGATCCCGACTGACCGACGCCTAGGATAAATTTCTCTGGAGCTCCTGTTTTTTAGGTAAACCGAGTAGCCTTGTGATACCAAATGTATATACCGGTATGCCAAAACTCGGGAATATCTGGTGTGTGTAAAGTTTGCGATATGGGGCTATGCCTCTCCATTGTACGTCGCGTCTGCTAAATGACTAAATGTAAATATGTTTATTTGTTTATTTAGAAGGATCCCCATTAGCTCTACCCTAAGACAGAGCTGCTTTTAGTGGGGTCCACATTTAAAACTTACATACAGATATCAAACATTTAAAACATACATTACAATACCAATAACTAACATTTAAAACATACGTTACATTACAGATATCAAAAGTTAAAGTACATACAAATAATGATCATACAATTTTACATTACAAATATCAAAAATGAACATAGTGGTTATGCAATTTTACCTTTGTCATGATATAAAACACTGATATATCCAAATCCATAGAAGCGAAAACTGCAAACCATGTAAGAGACCATATTTTTGTACAGTACATCACCATCTAGTGTCACAAGTATGCTGTACCCAAGTGTTTCATTATTTGCTTTTTGAACATACATTTAGTTGTCAAGTTTATCATTTCTGTTGGTAGTAGTAGGTTCCATGACTTCATGGCTCTGGCTCAGTGCGTTTAAGAAAATTGGTATTAGCTCTGGGGAGTGAAAACCTACCTTCTATTGCTCGTCTAGTGGCATAGTTATGTGAGGCTACATTTTTATCTAGTTGCCTATACTGATCTGCTGGTGTTTTAGACTGCAAGAGGCGCCATGTTGACAAAAGAAGTGCAGCAGCCATCCTGTCTTCAACTTGTAGCCAGTGGAGACTGGCATGCATACTCTGCATGCTGGTTCTGTAAGGACACTGTAGAGCAGTGGTTCTTAACCTGGGTTCGATCGAACCCCAGGGGTTCGTTGAGTCACTCTCAGGGGTTCGGCAGGGGTCAAGACACACACAGTATAGCCCGGTTCACACTAGCAATGTCGGGTCGTTTTTATATATACCTATGTTTTGAAGAAATCATATTTTATTTTTCCAATTACGAAGGGTTCGGTGAATGCACTGATGAAGCTCACAGGGTTCAGTACCTCCAATAAGGTTAAGAACCACTGCTGTAGAGCAAAGCGTGCAGTCTTGTTCTGTACCAGCTGTAATCTATTCAGGTCTTTCTTAGTGGCATTTGCCCATATTATCCGGCAATAATCCAGCTGTGACAGAACAAGAGAGCTAACTACCAGTATTCTTAGATCAGGTGTAAGAACAAGAGAGCTAACTACCAGTATTCTTAGATCAGGTGTAAGATGATTTCTGCATCGTCTGACTACAGCTAGTGCTTTGCCCATTTTATTGACATTAGTGTCAATATGCTTTGACCAGGACAGTTTATCATCTAGGGTGACTCCCAATAGCTTGGTTACCTTTACTTGTTTGATGGATGTTCCATCTATGCACAGTCTAAGCTCTGGCTCTGCTCTAAGAGAATGATGAGACCTGAAGATGATGCTTTTTGTTTTAGCTAAATTTAGGGATGCACGATATTGAATTTTAGCCGATATCCGATATGCCGATATTTACAAGCTCATTTTGGCCGATTGCCGATGCCGATACCGATATATACACCTTTGCTTTTTAATTATTGAAAAGTCTCTCCTGTACTATAATTAATCAGTTATTATGATAGGGTATTGCTGTCAATACGGGACATTAAAAACTTGATTTGTATCATTTTAGAAATAGACATTCACTCATGAAAACTATTGAAATGATTTCAAATATAGCAGATTTATTTATATTTTCACGTCACAATTTTCATACTTGAACAGTACCTCCTTGAACTTGAACAACTACACTCTGGAAATGCAACTTGGCTAACTTGGCAAGCTAACGTTGGTTAACTGACTTACAGTTTAATAACATCGTTTCTAGGATTTCTAGACTAATCTATGTAACGTTATTGCCAAGTTAGCTATATAAATTCCATATATGCAAAAGTAAGCCATGTACAGATAGCGTGGGCTCGTGACATAACGTTTCACATCCCGTCAAATGAGATCATCAACTTCGCTGGTGTCACGTAGCATGCAAGCTAACTAGCTAGTGCTGTCTAGCTAACTAGCAACTTATTAACTTCTATTAGCGCGCGACAGGTAATGTTGCAAAGCGTTGCACGCAGATGGTCTGCATCTATGCATGCAACCTACGTTACGGCCAAGCTGTAGTCTCCTCTTCCATCTCCTGAAAAGTTTCCTGACAAATAACATGTCAACATCCTCTGATACTGTGAAGTACTGCCACACAGCCGACGTGTTGAATTACGTTGTTGGCGCTCATAGTAACCAAAACATTTGCTTCGCGTGCGCATAATTTGAACGTCACCTTATCGGCCAGGTACATCGGCAAAAATGTTCATATCTGCAGATGCCGATAATTACGTTTTGAAGCTTTTATCTGCAGATACCGATGTCGTGCCGATATTATCGTGCATCCCTAGCTAAATTGAGAACCATCTTGTTTTCAAGGACCCACTTTGCAATGGAACTTAGCTCCCTGTTTAGGATGACTGTCAGTTCTTCTGCTGTTTTTGCTGATGCATATACAGTAGTGTCATCTGCGTACATACTTAGATTTGAACTTCTTAATACTTGCGGTAAGTCATTAGTGAAGATAGAATACATTAGTGGGCCTAGACAGTCTCCCTGTGGAATTCCACATTCCACCAGCACACTGTCCGAGTGACTTCCATTAAAGAAGATTCTCTGTGATCTATTTAATAGATAATTTCCCATCCAGGTAGCTGCAGATGGTTTAAAGCCATAGCACACCAGTTGTTCCCGAAGAAGCTTATGTTCAAGTTGATCAAATGCTGCTGTAAAATCCGAAAGGACTGCTCCAAATAACATATTGTTGTCCAGATCTCTGTACCAGTCATCTGACATTTGCGTCAGTGCTGTGCATGTGCAATGTCCCTTTCTGTAAGCATGCTGGTACTTTGTTAACAGATTGTTTACTGAGAAGTATTCCTGTTTTTGATCAAATACAGCCTTCTCAAGAATCTTACTCAGTGCTGGTAACAGGCTTATTGGACGACAATCTTTAGGCAGGGGAATAATTTTAGCTTCTTTCCAGGCTTGAGGAAAGATTGATAGTTTCAGATTGGTGTTTAGTATACAACCACTGTTCTGTGCCTTTTCCTTGGCCTGATATATGACATATAGCCGTTTAGTTCCACATCAACCCATGGCACCCCACAAGTCCTCACTGTCACTTTTCTAACAGGTGCATGTTTATCAATGACTGGTACAAACTTTGCAAGAAAAAGATCTAGTGCTTCATCTGGTTCTTTTGCATTGTAGACCTTAGACCAACATATATTATTGACCTCTTCCAGGAAGGCTTCCTCAGAAAACCCTCTGTAGGACCTTTTATAGATAACTCTAGGTCTAGCTTTGGGAACCTTCATTTTCCTTACTACCACTACAATATTGTGGTCACTACATCCTATTGGGACTGATACAGCCTTGGTATACAAGTCATCTGCACTCAAATAAATGTGATCAATACAAGATGCTGTGTTGATGCCCGTGTTGTTTGTGCTTAGTCGTGTTGGTTGTGTAACCACTTGTTTCAAACAGCATGCATCAGTTATGGTGGCCAGTTGGTTCTTTAAGGAACAGTTGGGCGATAGCCCGTCAATATTTATATCTCCAGTGAAAACAATTTCCATATTCAATTCACACACCTTATTCAGCATCTCACCCATGGCTTCTAAGTAGTGTCGATCTGAACTTGGTGGCCTGTAGCAGCAGCCTACCAAGATAGGTTTAATATGGGGCAGGTTCACTTGAAGCCATAGCACCTCAATTTCATCATTCATAATATCCTCCCTAACTTTCACTGGAAGATGGTTTTGAACATAAAAAGCAACACCTCTCCCCCATATCTGTTTCTGTCCTTCCATATAGATTATACCCTTGTATGCCCACAGCCTCATCCGCAAAAGTGTCATCCAGATGGGTTTCTGATATTGCAAGTATGTTAATTGAGTTTAACACCAACAAGTCAGTAATTTCATGCACTTTGTTCCTTAAGCTACAGATATTCAGTTGAGCAATATTCTAACTTTTCTTTGGGAGTAAAGCAGCAATAGACATGAAATATGTGTGTCAACTCTTATTTACCCTTCCACCTGTTTAAGCGTAGACCCGCAATAGACATTAAATATGTGTGTCAATCTGTGGACAATTTGTGGACAATCAGCTTGTCATACCTTAGGACAGCAAAGTCCCCTCTTTCTCTTGCAGCTTTCATCTGAGGAAGCAGCTCCCTCCTCTTCTGGCGAACTGCATCAGGGTATTCTTCATTGATGAAGATTCTGGATCCTTTAAGCTTTTTTTGCATTGCTCAGGACTCTGTCTCTGTCCTTAATCCTCAGCAGCTTCATCAGTAGAGGACGGAGCGAGGCCTAGGGAAGTCTCCCTCTGCTTTAGGTGCCTTCCCCGTCCGTTGGATTCGTTCCGTTTTAACCGTTTTGAACAGTAGCACTGCAATTTTGCACGCAAGCAGGGGCTATTTGAGAGAAAGGGTAGCTTTTGATGAAAAAACATTACAAAATCTCAACCTGAAATAAACCTGTACAGATGTCTGATTTGGGTAGGATGGTGATTAAATTAAGCCCGTACAGATGTTGGGTAGGATGGTGATTACATTAACCCCGTACAGATGTTCGATTTGGGTAGGATGATGACTACATTAAGCCCGTACAGATTTGTTCAAATATGCTTTTTGTTAAATGTTTCTTTTTTTCTCACTTTAAAAAACTTTTTTCTGACTTCTGTGATATTGTACAGACCATCCATTTGTCCCTGGTTATCTTTTGTCAGATGCTAGGGTGTTTTTTTTGTGTCTTTGTGTCTGTTTGTGTCTTTGTGGTGTTTGGGCATGTTGCTAATATTTTACTTGCATTGCAGAAATGTCCTGCTGGGTTTCCATTGCTAAAGACAGCTGAGGTCTACAATGTCAGGATCTACTGAACCATCACAACTACTCATGTCAGTGAAGAATATAAAGGAAGAAGAATCTGATAATTTCCTACAAGAGTATTTGTTTGAAATTCAGACAGTGGAAGAAAAGCCTGAACTGGAACATGACTGTAAGACTGAGATGCACACATCACCAACCTTGACCTGCAAAGAAGAAAATTCTTCTCTGATGGAAATTAAAGAAGAACCCGATTTAAGAGAATGTGGTGATGATGATTCTTCTACAAGTAAGTTGCTGAATAGTTAATTAAGTAGAATTCAGATCTAATTCATTCCAATGTTTCGTTTACATTTACTAAACACTGAATGGTTAGTGAATAGTTTTACTTGTGCTTTACTCAGCAAAATGTGAGTCTCATGGAGGGATGTCTGTTTCATTGTGAATAGAGACACTAGCGGAAATACCTTAATCATGGGACATTATCTGCAGTCTGTTTCATTGTGAATATAGATATTATGGAAATACTTTAATTATGGGACACTATCTGCAGTCAGTTACGTTGTGAATAGAGATACTATGGAAATACTTTAATTATGGGACACTATCTGCAGTCTTTTACATTGTGAATATATATACTATAGAAATACTTTCATTATGGGACACTATCTGCAGTCTGTTACATTGTGAATATATATACTATGGAAATACTTCCATTATGGGACACTATCTGGCATAAATCACATAAAAGTTATGTTCGGTTGTTTTGGTTGTGGAGTCTGATGGCTACTGGCACAAAGGACTGGCCAAGGTGCTTTGTGGTGTGCCGAGGAGGGATCAGTCTGTGGCTGAACGTGCTCCCCATCAGCTGTAGCTCGTCATAGAGGGGATGGGAGGGCTTCCTCAGGATAGGATCCAGCTTCCTCCTCGTCCTCTCCTCCGCAACTGCCTCCAGGTTGTCCAGTTTTATTCCCACCACGGAGCCAGCCTTCCTCACCAGCTTGTTTATTTTGTTTACATCCCTTGTGTTGATGTTACCCCCCCCAACACACCACCCCAAAGATGAGGACACTGGCTACTACAGACTGGTAGAACATCTGCAGCAGCCTATTGCATACTTTAAAGGACCTGAGCCGCCTCAGGAAGCACAAGTTGCTCTGCCCCCTCCTGTAAAGGGCCTCAGTGTTGCCAGTCCAGTCAAGTTTGTTGTTAATATGTACACCCAGGAACTTGGAGTTGTCGACAGGCTCCACCTCCTTCCCTCGGATGGTGATAGGAGTTGGGGGCCTCTTCTTAGTCCACCATCAGCTCCTAGGTCTTTCTGATGTTGAGCTGAAGGTGATTGGTGTCACACCACCCTACAAAACAGAGCTCTGTACTCCACCTCGTTGTCGTCCGTGATGCAGCTGACGATATAGGGTACCTAATAAAAGCTTTGCAAACATTGTAGCTGAGCAAAGTACTAGTTAAGAAGAAAAAAATGAAAGTGTTAACTGGGTAAATATAGTTCTAATATTATATCTGATATTATATTTACCCTGTATCCTCTTATGAAGTTATATACTATTTAAAAACATACATGCAAACATTCATACACAAAAATAAACATCTGCATACATAAATACACACACAAACATACAGTATGAAAATTAATGGAGACTTTCTTCAGTTCACACATCCACCCCACCCCCCACCCAACTCCCTTTGTGGAGTTTCTGCAGGCTGAGCTATGGCCATGCCCACCTGAGGACCATCAGACGTGTAAACGGTGCTCATAGACATGAAAATCCATCCCATAATCCTTTGTCGTGCTAGCTTGCATTCCAAAAGATCCTACAGCTGATGGGCTTGGTTTATATCCAGGAAGCTAATTGGCAATATAGGGCCAATGATTTTCCGTTTAAAAAAAATGCATTTTCCGTCTTACATTTGGTGAATTCCGTTTTTTTTCCGTTTCAGCTCATTTTGTTCACCCTGAGGTAGATTGATGGCTTAAATTGACTGAATAATATGTGCCCTTCTTAGATTGTTGTTTGCCAGCCATCAACAGAACAGAAGACTAAACATTTTTTGTTTTAAATGCGATTGGGAAGACGAGCGAGTGAATGTGACTGAATGTGGCTTTAGCGGAGATCTGTGGGTCAACTGTTGAAAAGGGGGGCGTGGCCGGAGCAGAGTTCAGCGCAGACGTGACATTTTCTCAGTGGTTTTGTTCTTTAATTAATGTTTGTTCATCGTTGCAATCGTTGTTGTGTTTATTTGAAAGAAATATAGCCTTGCAGCCCAAAATACAGGGGAATTTGGGCGATTTGTATGAACAAAATGATGTTTCCGTTTCAAAGGTGCAATTCCGTTTCAAAGTGTTCATTCCGCGAATTCCGTCCGTTTTCCGTTATCGCGGAAAATCATTGGCCCTAGCAATATATTAACACCACAGCATGGAGTCAGATTACTAAATTCACCTTTTTAAGGCTTGCACTGGGATGCTCTGGAAGTATACTGTATGTGTAATCATATATAATGAAGATACAATCATGTTTTTGATGCTATTGCTGTGCATTTCGCTGGATAACATTATAATATCATGTCAGTAAATGAATTAAATACATATATCAATATTCAAAAGTCTAGACATTAACTTAGCATAGCAATCACTCTGCTTACCTCGATATGCTACTTTAAATTTGAGAGCGAATTATTGAAGGCTAGCAACTCCTTTTTTTGAGGGAGACAGGAAACGCATTGAAACCTCCAGGAGTCATTCTTGGGGCCTTTGAACTCGAACATATCTTTTAAATAGGGCCAAGGGTGGCTCATATCAGATGGCTCAGTTCAGGCCGACTCTGGATCCATGTTGAATAGGCAGTAGTCAGGCTGTCTGTTGAATGTTCAGGTATAACAGGCAAAGCTACCGCTAGTGCTGCTGCCAGACGCGCCCTCTGATATCATTGGAGTTGATAGAGCCACCTGATTGGTTTAAACTTCCAAAACAGCAACGCAATCCATAGTTTTGTGTAGGCAACATTTTGGCGAAACTGTTCGTGAAATGTAACGAGTAACAACACATATTGTAGAAATGTAGTGGAGTAAAAGTATAGATAATAGCTAAAAAATGTAATGGAGTAAAAGTAAAAAGTATGCACTATTATTTTTACTTAAGTAAAGTACAGATACGTACTGTAGTTTTGTCTTCATAGATTTCCTTTTTCCAAAACAGAACTGAAGTCAGAAATGTCTGGATTTACTGAATCTTCACAACTGCCCACTTCAGTGAAGAAGGAGATAAAAGAAGAAGAATTTGATTATTTCCTACAAGAGTATCCGTCTCCAATCCAGACAGTGGAAGAAAAGCCTGGACTGGAATATGAATGCAAGACTGAAATGTACACGTCACCCACCATGACATTGAAAGAAGATAAGTATTCACCAATGGAAATCAAAAATGAAGAAGCATTTGATTCAAGAGAATATGGTGACTTCGACTCTTCACCTACAAGTAAGTTGCTTGCTTATTGTAGAGGGTTGTGTATATTTACAATACTTGAATTTTAGAGAATGGCTAACTTGTGATTCACAATTTGAGACCTATTTAGAGAACAGAGATACTGTGGGAATACCTTACTTATGGGATACTATCTGCAGTCTGTTTCATTCAAAAGAGAGAGTGTCTGCCACCATTTTATCTCCAGCTCTTTAATTCATGTGCGTGTATCTCTGTTTACATTTAGTCTCTAGGTAGACACTTTTATACTAAGTCACTTCCAAATGACGTGCAATTTTAGCGAATGGCCAATAAGTATAAATATATTAAAAGATATATGTTTGCTGGTATTGTCGAAATTACTGAGGGATGTTGAAACTTTTTTTTGCTAACATGACAGGAGACGTTCAAAGGATCCAATCTAACAAAAGAGGGAACACTGATCAAAAAAGGAACGAAGAGAGCCGTCATAAAAGCCCCCAGTGCAGAAAGACTTCACACCAGGAATTACATCAGCGACTGGACACCAGGAAGAAACAACATGAATGCTCCCAGTGTTTCAAAGCATTTATAAGCCCTTCTTCTCTTGCAATTCATCAACGAATACACACAGGAGAAAAGCCCCATCAGTGTGGTACATGTGGGAAGGCCTTTAGTCAAATGGGTCATCTCAAGAGACATCAGAAGATCCATACTGGGGGAAAGCCCCATCAGTGTGGTACATGTGAGAAGGCCTTTAGTCAAATGGGTCATCTCAAGAGACATCAGAAGATCCATACTGGGGGAAAGCTATATAAGTGCAGTACATGTGGGAAGGCCTTTAGTTGCATGTCTGTTCTCAAGACACACCAGAGGATCCATACTGGGGGAAAGCTATATAAGTGCACTACATGTGGGAAGGCCTTTAATCAATTGTCTTATCTCAAGATACACCAGAAGCTCCATACTGTTGGAAAGCTATATAAGTGCACTACATGTGGGAAGGCCTTTAATCAAGTGTCTTATCTCAAGATACACCAGAAGCTCCATACTGTTGGAAAGCTATATAAGTGCACTACATGTGGGAAGGTCTTTAATCAATTGTCTCATCTCAAGGGACACCTAAGAATCCATACTGGGGAAAAGCCACACCAGTGCAGTACATGTGGGAAGGCCTTTAGTCACTTGTCTCATCTCAAGGGACACCTAAGAATCCATACTGGGGAAAAGCCACACCAGTGTAGTACATGTTGGAAGGGCTTTAGTTGCGAGTCTGCTCTCAAGACACACCAGAGGATCCATACAGGGGAAAAGCCCCATCAGTGCAGTACATGTGGGAAGGCCTTCAGTCAAATGACAAATCTCAAGACACACCAGATGATCCATACTGGGGAAAAGCCACACCAGTGCAGTACATGTGGGAAGGCCTTTAGTCACTTGTCTCATCTCAAGGGACACCTGAAGATCCATACTGGGGAAAAGCCACACCAGTGCAGTACATGTGGGAAGGCCTTTCGTCATATGTCTTTTCTCAAGAAACACCAGAAGATCCATACTGGGGAAAAGCCACACCAGTGCAGTACATGTGGGAAGGCCTTTAGTTGCAAGGCTGTTCTCAAGACACACCTGAAGATCCATACTGGGGAAAAGCCCCACCAGTGCAGTACATGTGGGAAGGCCTTTCGTCATATGTCTTCTCTCAAGACACATCAGATGATCCATACTGGGGAAAAGCCACACCAGTGTACTACATGTGGGAAGGCCTTCAGTCGAATCTCTACTCTCAAGAAACACCAGAATATCCATACTGGGGGAAAGCTATATAGGTGCACTACATGTGGGAAGGTCTTTAATCAATTGTCTCATCTCAAGACACACCAGAGGATCCATACTGGGGAAAAGCCACACCAGTGCAGTACATGTGGGAAGGGCTATAATCGAATGTCTAGTCTCAGGGAACACCAGAGGATCCATACTGGGGAAAAGCCACACCAGTGCAGTACATGTGGGAAGGCCTTCAGTCGAATCTCTACTCTCAAGAAACACCAGAGGATCCATTCAAATTATGTGCTGCCCTGCTAATACATGATGAAGTATCACTTACTGATATATTTCTTGATTAGCTGAGTTTAAACAACATTTGATGTTCAAGATGAAGTATTTTTTTCATCATATTTGAAACGTGTCTTAGAAAGGTTGTGTTTGTACAGGTTTTTTCAAGTATGTTTGTGTGGGGGGATTTGTGTGTGTGTGTGTGTGGCTGCACAAGATATAACTGACAAGCAGCAGTTAGAGCATGTACAAATAAACAGTGTTTTTTGTGCAAGCTTCCTAGACTTCCTAGACTTCCTAAACGCCACCTCATATGAAGGCTCTGGGCTCATCAACAGCTCATAGATGTGTTAGTGTCAGAGATGGGGGAGGGGTAGGGGAGGGGGAGACTAAATGTCTCTCCCATTCCTCATTATAGGGAACTCTGTATTTCTTCAGTTAAACATTCTCATGTCAAATGTGGAAGAGAGTCTGAGTGAACTGTTTTATTGTTGACAGAAAAACGCGCAAGTCATATTTATCCTGAACAGAAAGGGACTGCCCATGAATGGATTAGTTAAAAAAGGAACTCACTTTCTCAGATATTCACATTTACCTGTGTGCCATCTATATAACTCCCCTTTCAAATACTACAATCAGAAATTATAACCCATAATAACTATATATGCCCGTATGACACAGAAATGATAAAGTTCCAATCTGAAGGCCCAGTCTTGGTTACTCTGAGATCACAGCCGTGTCACATTAAGTCTAAAAAAGAATAATAACCCTGAATCATCCTCTGAGATCCTAATATATAAATATATAAATGTCCTTACTTTTTGTGCTATGTTTATATATATATATATAAATGTCCTTACTTTTTGTGCTATATTTATATATATATATATATATATATATATATATATAAACATAGCACAAAAAGTAAGGACATTTGTGTTTGGTAGATTATTTCTTTGTTGTAACAATGTTTCTTGGCAATAAATCTTATACGGTTGGAAAGCCTGTTTATTACCATTTTAAATGGTGCCACATTTGTACATTTGGAACATGCATTTGTGGGATGAGCAGCACAGCTGAGTATGTGGGTTGCTCCCATGAAAAATGTGCTGTAGTTGTAAGTTGGTTATTTTATGCATTTGAGTCATCAGTCATTTCTGCAATACAAATATAACTAGAAGAGCTACTTTGCTTACTGCTCATCTTACATGTTACATATCAAAACTGTTTCTATAGACTTTTATTGTCAGAAAGATTGCTACAAAGAATGCCACAGAGCTTTTTAAACATAGTTATTAAATGTACTGGCTAGTACATGGGTAATAAATACAAAAAAGCTCAATTATAATAAAAACATTGATTACAAAATCACACTTTGTGCCATCAGTAGCCATACTGGTAACAAAGGAAGACTCAATAGATGTGCGTCACCATTTATTCTCTAAATACAATGTAAACTTTGCTCAGACGTTACAGGTATTTGGTGTACAGAAAGCTTGTTAGCTGGTTTTGGGGCCTTCTGGGACGTATTCCATTACACCTAATATCATTTTCACAACACAGAATAGTAGGTACAATAACATTGCCCAACGTACATTTTTCTCATAAACCATTATGAAATAATCATACAGTCAATAGTATTTTTAACTTGTGCTGTACTATACACAAAACCCTAAAATGCCCCACAGTGCCAAACTGTTTTGGTAACTGCAGGTGAGTCTAAGCTGCTAATCACGTCGTTCATGAATGGGTAATGCCCATTTAACATGTATGACCCCCGAATGATTCTAGCAAATAACCAATCAATCAGAAAAAAATGTATCCAGTGGTGACAAAGCTCCAAGGAAGCAGCTGGCTACAAAAGCGCTCCAGCCACTGGTGGCGTGAAGAAGCCTCACTGTTACAGGCCCACTTGTGAAGTTCCCTTTTTCTGTCACCTTTTAGTATGGAAGATGGGCCAATGCCACACACACACACACACACACACACACACACACACACACACAGCCGCTTGTGATGTAATGTGGATGGGTTAGTGATCAGTTTCCAAGGCTTGTAATGTAATGTGAAAGGCTAATGCCAAAGGCTTGTAATGTAATGTGGATGGGTTAGTGGCTAATGCCAAAGGCTTGTAATGTAATGTGGATGAGTTGGTGGTCAAAGGCTTGTAATGTAATGTGGATGGGTTAGTGGTCAGTTTCAAAGGCTTGTAATGTAATGTGGGTGGGTTAGTGGTCAAAGGCTTGTAATGTAATGTGGATGAGTTAGTGGTCAAAGGCTCGAAATGTAATGTGGATGGGTTAGTGGCCAAAGGCTTGTAATGAAATGTGGATGGGTTAGTGGTCAAAGGCTCGAAATGTAATGTGGATGAGTTTGTGGCCAAAGGCTTGTAATGTAATGTGGATGGGTTAGTGGCTAATGTCAAAGGCTTTTAATGTAATGTGGATGGGTTAGTGGCCAAAGGCTTGTAATGTAATGTGGATAGGTTAGTGGTCAGTTCCAAAGGCTTGTAATGTAATGTGTATGGGTTAGTGGCTAATGTCAAAGGCTTTTAATGTAATGTGGATGGGTTAGTGGCCAAAGGCTTGTAATGAAATGCGGATGGGTTAGTGGTCAAAGGCTCGAAATGTAATGTGGATGAGTTTGTGGCCAAAGGCTTGTAATGTAATGTGGATGGGTTAGTGGCTAATGTCAAAGGCTTTTAATGTAATGTGGATGGGTAAGTGGCCACAGGCTTGTATTGTAATGTGGATGGGTTAGTTGCCAAAGGCTTGTAATGTAATGTGGATGGGTTAGTTGACAAAGGCTTGCAATGTAATGTGGATGGGTTAGTGGTCAGTTCCAAAGGCTTGTAATGTAATGTGGATGGGTTAGTGTTCATTTCTTTCTCGGTTATTTGCAAGATCTTTCTCTGCTTTGATGAAGTCTAACGTAGTTTTCTGCTTCATTGCTCTTTTTATCTTTAGAATAGTAACCTTATGAGGACACTGTATCTTCTATTTATATTGTGTATTTATTGTATATTCCTCCTTCCTTCTGAGACTCGAGACAATTTCAGTTGCTGTATAAATCAAATTAAAATGAATTTAATGAAATTACAATATTTGCAGATGCAATATAGCATACACTGCATTTATCTAGGCTAGCTAGCAGTACAGTGGGTATATGTTGTGCAAAACGTAGAAACGTTAGCCAAATCAACATTTTAAACTGAATTTAAAATTGGACTTTTATTTTGACACTCTTAACCGCCTTTAATGTATCTTATTGTCGCCAGCTCCAAGGAACTTTCATCACAAACAACGTGCTTGGAACCCGGGAACAAAACGCACTGATGTTTACGGTGGTTAGAGAAGAAAGGTTTCCTATGAATGCGTTCTAGGCTGGATTATAGTTCTTAAAATTCCTAATATAGCTGTTGTCTGTCTAAAAGAAACCGAAGACGGCTGCAGAAGAAGTCCGACAGTGAGCATTGTGCGGCTATGTGTCCGACTGACCGACGCCTAACATAAGTTTCTGTGGAGCTCCCGTTTTCTAGGTAAGCCAAGTAGCCTTGTGATGCCAAATGTATATATGCCATAACTCGGGCATATCTGGTGTGTGTAAAGTTTGCGATAGGGGCTCATATGCCTCTCCCTTGTACGTCGCTTTGGACAAAAGCAACTGCTAAATGTAAATATGCGCCTAACAATAGTTGATTAACTCACTCAGTAGTTGATAGACTTGTCGATGTATTAAGTGTTTATCCTTTAAACTAAAGCGTGGTCTTGCAATCTGAAAGCATTTTCGTTCATTTCACGTTATGATTTTGTTTTGGTTGGTGATTTTTTTGGTAAGGTCATTTTATAACAATCACAGAGCTGCCAGCTGACCAAAATTTTCGCCGCGCACGCAGCCACACATGCAGCCACACACGTTGGTGGCTCAAATATCAGGGAATTGGAATTCATTTGGTGTTGTACCCATGTTGTGCCCTGCATTCTGGTGGTTTGTGGGGCCCAAAGTCGTTGATAGGGGCGGCCTACTGGAGATGGACAACATTGGTTACATTCTGTGAAGCAAAGACGTACCTGAAGGTCCACCCCCAGGACATTTTGGTTTAAGTAGATGTTATTTCCTGCATTCTAGTGGATTTTTGGGTGGTATGCTAAAGATGTGCAATAGCTGAACTTATTCTGATTCATGTTCATCTGATCATGACTTGTAGGGCCTTCTAGAATTGAGCTGAACATTCAACCAGAAAACTATTGTTGTGCATCAATGACTGTCTATGTACCACAATATAGCCTAATTAATAGACCTGTGTTTAAGATTTGACCAAGGTAGGTTGATTGACATTGACATTTTGATTACAATGGTATTCAACTAATTCTTAACTGAAACCTAACCTATATTGTTAATAATTGTATTCTTAAGAGCACTTAATGATTTATGTTCAGCAAAAAATGACACAAGATTAGTTAGGGAGAAATATTTTCCACACGTTCCATCAAACTAAAAAGTGCAACAAATAAAGTGCTTAAACAGAAGCCTTTTTAAGCAATACAATGGATCAACACATGACAAAAATAACTAAAAATGAGGTATCAGATGCAGATCAGAAGCTGGTTAGTCATTTTCTACGATCTGTGGGCAAGGTTGTACTGGCCTGTGGCCTTCTTGGAGGCCTTGATGACCTCTGAGGGGGGCTCCCATCTGAAACAGGGCTCCAGGTCGGCCATCTTTATGTCCATTATTGAGGACACGGTGCCATTCAATGCCAGGCTATTTCTGGTCTTAGTTTTGTTCAGTCCCACAACTGAAAACACCCTCTCAGCATCTGCAATCGAATGGGGCAACACCAGGACCAGCTTAGCGACGGCAGCAAGCAGCCTCTCAAATTCTTTGGCTCCTGTCACCTATGGAAAATTAACCAAGAACAAAATAGAAAAACATACCACATTTTGTTTTGATTAATACTGTAAGTACACTGTAACAAAGTTCAGATACAACATGCATAGTTTACATCATGTATGACACAATATATGCATGCATAAATAAAAGCAACAGATGTAGCCAAGCCACACCTGCCAAAAAGAAAGACAAAAAGAATGTATACCCTATGTTTCCGTGTTGCCATTCCAGCCCAGAAGCTTTCCATCTCAGTTTCGTCCTGAAGGGAGGTTGTTTGGCATGGTCTGATCATTCAGAAACTCCTCACCCAGGTGGTCATGCTCCTCTGGCCCATGGTAAGGGAGGAGATGGGGAAACCTATTTATGAAAGTAGAGTTACAGGTTGTTAAGTTATAGGTATATTGTCATCAACCAGCAGCAGTTCATACACATCTTTTGAGGAAAAGCCATAAAATAATAACTCATGTGCAGTTTAGGAGTGAACGTACTTCATCATAAGCATTTTAGCTAAGATGATAGACAATAATTAAAGAAAAAAACAAACCTTTCAACAAAGTATAGGACATCTTCAATACTACTTTCAGCCCTCTGCCGCACATCTACAAATTATGTTAAATTCTTTGGAATACAGCTTACCTGTTCAAAGTGCTGTTTGGAAAAGTCTTAAGAGTGAGTCCTTTTCTTTGGCCTGTTAATAAAAAGATAAATGCTATGTGAGCAGCCTAAATAAACAATGCTATGATGTTTTGAGCATGCAGTATACCATGAGGTTAACAAGGTGCTCTCCTGCTGCTTGTTATAACAGCTGAGTTTACATTCACCACACAAAATCACACGCACAAACACAAACGAATAATTTCTTTCAAGATTTAAAGTTAAAGAGAGTGAGTGGTTTACCTAATTAAACCACATGTCATTAACATACCTAGTCTCTGCCCAGATTGGCGATGGATTCTCTTCCCGAGTTTCTGTCTCTCTTTGTAACTCTTCTTCTGTCGCTAATTTCGGGACTCTTTGGGGTAAATAGTATGTCTATGCAGCGAATAGGGTTACAGATGCGCTTCTTAGCGCCATTTACCGTCCGGGAGTTTGAAAAGGAACGAACGCGTCTCGGCCCAAAATCAGATTATTCTTTTGGCGTGAGAAATTGGATGTGTGGCGTGAGAGTGTGTGAAAACATGCAAAAGCGTGTGTCACACGGCGAAACCGTGAGAGTTGGCAGCTCTGCAATCAGAGAGAGAGAGAGTGAGCAAGATAGCGAGAGCAGCCCGAGTGCACAAGAACTTAAACTGAAACACAGGACATTTCTGCAAGCCACAGTGTATTTGAGTGCAAGAACTTCAACTGAAACACAGGACATTTCTGCAAGCCACAGTGTATTTGAGTGCAGACAAACAGTTTTGAGCAGGAGCAGAGCGATTTTGCACGCAAGCAGGGGCTATTTGAGAGAAAGGGCAGCTTTTGATGAAAAACATTGAACCTGAAATAAACCTGTACAGATGTCTGATTTGAGTAGGATGGTGATTACATTAAGGCCGTACAGATGTTTGATTAGGGTAGGATGATGACTACATTAAGCCCATACTGATTTGTTCAAATATGCTTTTTGTAAAATGTTAATTTTTTTCTCACTTGAAAAAAACTTTTGTCTGACTTGTGTGATATTGTACAGACCATCCATTTGTCCCTGGTTATCTTTTGTCAGATGTTAGGGGTTTTTTTTTGTGTGTCTTTGTGTCTGTTTGTGTCTCTGTGGTGTTTGGGCATGTTGCTAATATTTTACTTTAATTACAGAAATGTCCTGCTGGGTTTCCAAAAGACAGCTGAGGTCTACAATGTCAGGATCTACTGAACCATCACAACTACTCATGTCAGTGAAGAATATAAAAGAAGAATCTGATCATTTCCTTCAAGAGTATTTGTTTGAAATTCAGACAGTGGAAGAAAAGCCTGAACTGGAACATGACTGTAAGACTGAGATGCACACATCACCAACCTTGACCTGCAAAGAAGAAAATTCTTCTCTGATGGAAATTAAAGAGGAAGAAGAATCTGATCATTTCCTACAAGAGTATTTGTTTGAAATTCAGACAGTGGAAGAAAAGCCTGAACTGGAACATGACTGTAAGACTGAGATGCACACATCACCAACCTTGACCTGCAAAGAAGAACATTTTTCTCTGATGGAAATTAAAGAGGAACCAGATTTAAGAGGATGTGGTGATGACGATTCTTCTACAAGTAAGAATAGTTGGTTAAGTAGAATTCAGATCAAATTAATTACAATGTTTCGTTTACATTTACTAAACACTGAATGGTTAATGAATGGTTTTACTTGTGCTTTGCTCAGCACTATCTGCAGTCTGTTTCATTGTGAATATAGATACTATGGAAATACCTCAATAATGGGACACTATCTGCAGTGTGTTTCATTGTGAATAGAGATACTATGGAAATACCTCAATAATGGGACACTATCTGCAGTGTGTTTCATTGTGAATAGAGATACTATGGAAATACCTTAATAATGGGACACTATATGCAGTCAGTTACATTTGAAAGAGAGAAAAAGTCTGCTGTCTTTCGGTCATCTGCTGTTTCAATTTACATTTTCAATTCTAGCAAATAATAAATATCATTAAAAATATATAATCAGAAATAAAATGTCTGAAAAGTACAGACAGACAGAAAGGCAGACAGACAGATAGACAGATAGGCAGACAGACAGATGGGCAGACAGATAGACAGATAGGCAGATAGACAGATGGATGGGCTGACAGGAAAGGCATGAATGGCAGGGAACTGAGAGAGAATCCGACTATATTGATTCAAATGTGATTACATTCATTTATGACACATCGATAATTCAAATAGGACTACATACAATAATGACTCACAAGCAAACAGAAGTGGCCGTTACTGAAAACTGAAAATATAACATACACATTTCTGTATTTAAAAACCTCTAATGCGAAAATAAATGAAATCCTGCTCATGAACCATTGATTGATGAATAACATAATTACATTGATGAATTACAGAAATCGAAGATGAAGAAGTTGATTCAAGAGAATTTGGTGACTTTGACTCTTCACCTACAAGTAAGTTGCTTGCTTATTGTAGAGGGTTGTGTATATTTACAATACTTGAATTTTAGAGAATGGCTAACTTGTGCTTTACAATGTCTGTTTACATTGACATTTAGTTTCTAGGTAGACACTTTTATACTAAGTCACATGTTGTTGAATTTAGTTTTTCTTATATTACAAGAGACGTTGAAAGGATCCACTCTAACAAAAGAGGGAACTCTGAGCAAAAAAGGAAAAAAGAGAGACGTCATAAACGCCCCCAGTGCAGAAAGACTTCATACCAGAAATTACATCAGCGACTGGACACCAGTGAGAAACAACATGAATGCTCCCAGTGTTTCAAAACATTTGATAGACGTTCTGATCTTGCAATTCATCAAAGAATACACACAGGAGAAAAGCGCCATCAGTGCAGTACAAGTTGGAAGGCCTTTAGTCAAATACTGGGGGAAAGCCACACCAGTGCAGTACATGTGGGAAGATCCTATTTGAAATGTGTGTTGGGGTAGAGATTGAAACATAAATTGTTAGGGTACATGAATTCAATAAAACAAAAACTTGAAGTGAGGGTTTTCTCAAGTATGTTTGTGTGGTGGGGATTTGTGTGTGTGTGGGTGTACATTTATTTAATTGACAAGCAGCAGTTAGCACTTGTACAAAAAAAGTAGTGTTTGTGCAAGCTTCCTAGACTCATGGCCTAAACGTCACCTCATCTGAAGGCTCTTGGCTCATCAACAGCTCATAGATCTGTTAGTGTCAGAGGTGGGAGGGGAGGGGGAGACTAAATATATCCCCATTCCTTATTATAGAGATATCTGTATTTAATCTGTTAAACAGAAAAGCGTGCAAGTCATATTTATCCTGAACAAAAAGGGACTTCACATGTATGGATTAAGTTGAAAAAGGAATTCACTTCCTCAGATATTCACATTTACCTGTGTGCCATCCAAATGACTCCCCTTTCAAATACTACAATCAGAACTTATAATCCATTATAAATATAATACTATATAACCCCATATGACTCAGCAATTATAATTAGGGTTGCCAACTTCCTCAACCCCAAATGAGGGACACTTTCTTCCAGGTGCGCGCGCGCATGCGCGCCAACAGCTGACCAACAATAATGGAAATCGCAAGGTTTCATTAGCCATACCATAAACCTACTAATTTCAGTGTAATTTTGGCAAACCACTACTGTACTTGCTTGGATGTATTGTTCATAGTAATAGTCAAGACAATTATTACAAGTTTCTCTCAAATTTCATGTTGTTTTCTTGAAATAGCATTAGACTATAACCATATGCCACAGACACTGAAAAACGTTAGGCCTAAACCAACCATTGTCCTAACCTGATCAGCTCTGTGCTGCATCTGTTTCTTGAATCTGACCATTTATTAGTCATCAGTGAGAAGATCCTCTCTACAAAGGCATTTGAGCCTGGCACGCTGAGGACAAATCTGTTAACTCTAGCTTCTTATGAAGTTGATCGGGGAAAAAAAGAGAAAAAAGCACAGGTAAATCTCAGCAGTGTCGGTTTTTACTTCATCCTCAAACATTCTCCTCAGTACCATCGAACAGTTTTCCCCAAGGGACCTGAAATATGAGGTAAGAGCAGGCTAGGTTTCTAGGAGACGAGTCACAGCAGGATGAAGGGAGAGCCATCTCGTGCACACATGACGCAATATTTTACGCCACTCTCTAACGACAAAAGCGAAAAAGGAACGTAATTCCTCTCTTCGAGATGCCGACACTGAGAAGTGGCTGTATATTTTTAAAACAATGGTCTCAATATCCATGCATGTTTGCATGCATTATGTGCGACGTGGGACGGGCAATTAGCTTCTAGAATGCCATCGTTTGCGCTGCTGAGTAACTTGTAAACAGAGTGATGTTTTCCATAATTCACGTTCGCATTATCGGCTGCATACAGCCTATCCTTAATTTTCCAGGCAGGTCATTAGAGCTTGGTGTATGCCATTTGCCGTTTCATCGCTGTCTTCATAAAAGTCAAGCAGCTTGGATTGTACGCCATCTGACACAGAGAAATACCTCACGCACACTGGAAACATTTTTCTATTTCCCTAATGTGAGGCAAGCAACAACCGTGTCCCATAGCAACGTTTGCGTGAGTTTTGGCGCGTTTACAGTAGCCTATTATTGGCCGGCGAGGCTGTGATTGGAATACGGAACTGGAGCTGTCCCTGACGGGACAAATCAAAATCACCCATAATTCGGGATGTCCCGGACAATTCGGGACGGTTGGCAACCCTAATTATAATCCATAATAGATATACTGTAATTACAACATAGCCCTGTATGACTCCTGCACCCTTAATTCTAAATTATGAAATTTTTCGGAAACATTGAAAGAAAATCATAGTGTCCCAATTTTCAAAGACTGGGACAACTGGCACAAATACCACCGAAACAGCTGTAGAGGTATTACATCTAACAACAATTTAGAGATAGAGAAGCAGTTCTGCAAAATAAGGTTCTCAGTTGTTTCCAGATGGGTCTCATTCCAGAGCACAGAACCACCGATCAGATTTATACGCTACTAACACTTGTATATAGGTATGTACAAAATAGCAATACAGGGGAAATATTTTCATGAAATGGAATAGGAGGGAAACATGTACATCAACAATAGGTGCTGTGTAAAGAAGAACATGCTACTTTAGACAGACCAAAGGAGTTTGACAAGGATGTTGGTCTCAGCCAAACAATATTTAACTATTTAAATATAAATTAATTGGCAACATCCATCTAAAAATGGTGCAGGTGTCCATGAATCACTGTTGATCAGGTTACTGCCACGGGCATTTGAAGTGCAGGCATCATTCATATAACTTTTTTACCTACATGTTTATATTATACTGTATGCTGGTGAAACTCTGTGGCTGAAAATGCACTGCAGGGGAGCACTGGAGGCAGGCACTGCTAAGACCCTGATGGCCAATGACCAGATCAGACATAGCACTGCTAATAGCTTCATGTTGAGGATGAGTTGTATTGTAAACATCTTTTATTTTGGCAATTTTTTTTATCTGGAGTAAAACGTCAAGCATGTGACGAGAAATCAGTTTTGCAGTGTGGTAACACATGTCAGGCCGAGCCTCCTTGTTCTCACAAGAAAATACTATATGTTAAACTGAAATTAATTCAAACGGTTTGCTGTAGTACAGAAGTCAAGAAAAGAGTACGGATGCTTTAAATACAGTGACAGGTATTTGCTTTGTATTTGGTGTTTTTAGAGAGGTTATGAGATAAAGACACCATATGGAAACTGATGTGCCTATCTGCTTCTTACACACACTGGAATGTTGTTGTTTCATCAGGAAATGTAAATGTTAGTTTCCTAGGACATTGAAATCCAAGTTCTACACTGAAACTTAGTGGAGGATGAGTTTGTGTTCCTGACAGAATGTAATAAGTAGAACAACATCAGGGAAACCTCCCAATGTCTCCACTCCTGCAAAATATTGAGAGAGAATTCATGTACAGTGCCTTGCATAAGTATTCACCCCCTTGGATGTTTTACCCTTTGGTTGCTTTTATAAATCAATCATGGTCAATATAAGTTGGCTTTTCTGACAAAACAAAATCACAAAAAGCCCTCTTTAATGTCAAAGTGAAAACAGATGTCTACACAGTTATGTCAATTAAATAAAAATATGTAATGAAAAATAAGTGATTGCATAAGTATTCACCCCCTTTAAAGTGACTGACCTAATTCAACAGAGGTCCAGCCAATTGGTGCTAGAAGTCTCACAATTAGTGAAATGGGGAACGGTGTGCAGTGAATGTGTCTCAGGTGATTGTAGTATAACGACACCTGTGTCTGGAAGGTCCATTCACTGGTCAGTATTCAGTAATCAGTATTCCTGGCTACTGTTACACCATGAAGACCGAAGATCACTCCAAGCAACTCAGAGAAAAGGTTATTGAAAAGTATGATACAAAAAAATGTCCAAGGCACTAAACATCCCCTGGAATTCTGTTAAATCCATCATCAAGAAATGGAAGGATTATGGCACATGTGTAAATCTAGCTAGAGCAGGCCGTCCCCACAAAGCTCGGGAGCTTCCAATGCCTTGCAAACTTATCAGCCGTTTGGGTAGAAGGAATCCAGAGCCAATGAGGCAGGATATAGTCCAACAAACTTGGGAACACTAAGCGCCACGCATTCACTCACCAACTCCAGACAGGTAAACGGAAGACTTCTTCGGGCACAACGGGCGCCTTCATATTTAAAGTCTGCGCAATCATAGTCACATGTCCCCCGTAACTCAGGTTCATCCAAGTCAGCTGCTTGCAAATGTTCTTCATTCCATGAGAAAATACATACATATCAATACCATACATAACATTCTCATGTTTAATAGTCATGTACAAAAGGTGATTTTAGGCAACTTTTACAATATATGCAATCACTTATTTTTCATTACATATTTTTTATTTAATTGACATAACTATGTAGAAATCGGTTTTCACTTTTACATTAAAGAGGGCTTTTTTTTGTCGAAAAAGCCAACTTATGTTGACCATGATTGATTTATAAAAGCAATAAAAGGGTAAAACATCCAAGGGGGTGAATACTTATGCAAGGCACCGTATAGTCTGCACCTGAGTGTTAACCACAGGGAGGACTCCCACTTCTGCAATCTGGTTTATATTTGTATTTTGTAACATTCCTGCAACCCTAAATCCTTTTTTTTTTAAATGATGTGAATTATATATTTTTTTCTGTTCTGCTCTTAATGTAGGGAACTTAATCAAAGGATGGCAAACATTTTAGCTGAGCAAAATACTCACCAACTGTCAAAAGAAAAACATGAAAATGTTAACTGGGGTAAATATATTTCTAATATTATATCAGTTCTGATATAATATGTATCCTCTTATCAAGTTATACACTATTACATTACATACATACCAATATTCATACATACACATATGCATGCATAAATACACACAGAAACATACAGTATGAAAATGAATGAAGGCTTTCAGATGATCAGCCCTCCCCCACTTATCTTTTCCTACTCCATCACCTCTCAGTTCACACATCCACCCCAACCCCCACCTACCTCCCTTTGTGGAGTTTCTGCAGGCTGAGCTATGGCCATGCCCACCTGTGAACCATCAGTCGTGTAAACGGTGCTCATAGACATGTAATTCCTGCCCATAATCCTTTGTCATGCTAGTTTGCATTCCAAAGGCTCCTACAAGTGATTGGCTTGGTTTGAATCCAGGAAGGTAATTGGCAATATATTAACACCACAGCGTGGAGTCAGATTACTAAACTCACCTTTTTAAGGCTGGCACTGGGATGCTCTGGAAGTATACTGTATGTGTAATGCACCAGCAATACAACTATACTGTAGTTTTTTCTTCATAGATTTTCTTTTTCCAAAACAGAACTGAAGTCAGAAATGTCTGGATTTACTGAACCTTCACAACTGCCGACTTCAGTGAAAAGGGAGATAAAAGAAGAAGAATTTGATTATTTCATACAAGACTATCTGTCTACATCGAAGACAGTGGAAGAAAAGCCTGGACTGGAATATGAATGCAAGGCTGAAATGGACACGTCACCCACCATGACATTGAAAGAAGAAATGTATTCACCAATGAAATCAAAAGATGAAAAAGAGTTAAATTCAAGAGAATATGGTGACTTCGACTCTTCACCTACAAGTAAGTTTCTTGCTTATTGTAGAGGGTTGTGTATATTTTAGGGCTGTTAGCGTTGAACGCGTTAATCTATGCGATTAACGCGATTAAATATTTTAACACAGTTAACGCAACTTAATTTTTTTAAACTTTAGTTTAGTTAGGGCTGTGTAGGCTACGGTTAACTCGCCTTGCTCCTTGATTGATGTCAGGTGAAAACTTATGAGTGAAACAATAATACACAAGAAACGGAAAATACTTAGAAGGTATCCTAACAAAACACAGCAAGTTACTATAAGATTAATTACACCAAGAATCAGAGCAACAACAGATTACAACACAGCTGGCTAATAAGTGCTAACGTCTGCCACCAACTGAGTTATGAATGAATGGTGTGCTAACGGTCACATATTAGAACGTAACGTATCTAAATTAATAACAATTACATTTTACTTTACAACAAACTAACACGGTTCATAGAATTTAAACATAGGTCACTTAAACATATTTATCACAGTGTGAGACAGCTAAATAACTTTAGTCATTGTTTTTGAGCAAGCAAGGGAAAGCATAATTTAAGTTGCGTTAACTGCGTTAAAATATTTTATCGCGTTAATCGCGGCCGCATTAATCGCATAGATTAACGCGTTAACGCTGACAGCCCTAATTAAAAGATATATATTTTTTGGTATTGTTGAAATTACTGGGGAGAGGGATGTTGTTGAAACTTTTTTTTTCTAACATGACAGGAGACGTTCAAAGGATCCAATCTAACAAAAGAGGGAACACTGATCAAAAAAGGAACAAAGAAAGCCGTCATGAACGCCCCCAGTGCAGAAAGACTTCATACCAGGAATTACATCAGCGACTGGACACCAGAAAGAAACAACATGAATGCTCCCAGTGTTTCAAAACATTTGTAAACCCTTCCTCTCTTGCAATTCATCAACAAATACACACAGGAGAAAAGCCCCATAAGTGCAGTACATGTGGGAAGGCCTTTAGTAAAATGTCTTCTCTTAAGACACACCAGAATATCCATACTGGGGAAAAGCCATATAAGTGCACTACATGTGGGAAGGTCTTTAAAAAATTGTCTCATCTCAAGGGACACCTGAAGATCCATACTGGGGAAAAGCCACACCAGTGCACTACATGTGGGAAGGCCTTTAGTTTATTGTCTACTCTCAAGACACACCAGAGGATCCATACTGGGGAAAAGCCCCATCAGTGCAGTACATGTGGGAAGGCCTTTAGTCAAATATCTTCTCTTAAGACACACCAGAATATCCATACTGGGGAAAAGCCATATAAGTGCACTACATGTGGGAAGGTCTTTAAACAATTGTCTCATCTCAAGGGACACCTGAAGATCCATACTGGGGAAAAGCCACACCAGTGCAGTACATGTGGGAAGGCCTTTAGTTTATTGTCTACTCTCAAGACACACCAGAGGATCCATACTGGGGAAAAGCCCCATCAGTGCAGTACATGTGGGAAGGCCTTTCGTCACATGTCTGCTCTCAAGACACACCAGAGGATCCATACTCGGGGAAAGCCACACCAGTGCAGTACATGTGGGAAGGCCTTTAGTCACTTGTCTCATCTCAAGGGACACCTGAAGATCCATACTGGGGAAAAACCACACCAGTGCAGTACATGTGGGAAGGCCTTTAGTCAAATATCTTCTCTTAAGACACACCAGAATATCCATACTGGGGAAAAGCCACATAAGTGCACAACATGTGGGAAGGTCTTTAAACAATTGTCTCATCTCAAGGGACACGTGAAGATCCATACTGGGGAAAAGCCACACAAGTGCAGTACATGTGGGAAGGCCTTTAGTTTATTGTCTACTCTCAAGACACACCAGAGGATCCATACTGGGGAAAAGCCCCATCAGTGCAGTACATGTGGGAAGGCCTTTCGTCACATGTCTGCTCTCAAGACACACCAGAGGATCCATACTGGGGAAAAGCCCCATCAGTGCAGTACATGTGGGAAGGCCTTTAGTCAAATATCTTCTCTTAAGACACACCAGAATATCCATACTGGGGAAACGCCATATAAGTGCACTACATGTGGGAAGGTCTTTAAACAATTGTGTAATCTCAAGACACACCAGAGGATCCATACTGGGGAAAAGCCACACCAGTGCAGTACATGTGGGAAGGCCTTTCGTCATATGTCTGCTTTCAAGGCACACCAGAGGATCCATTCAAATAATGTGCTGCCCGGCTAATACATGATAGTATCACTTACTGATATATTTCTTGATTAGCTGAGTTTTAAACAACATTTGATGTTAAAGATGAAGTATTTTTCATCATATTTGATACGTGTCTTAGAAAGGTAGTTTTTGTGCGTGTTTTTTCAAGTATGTTTGTGTGTGGGGGATTTGTTTGTGTGTGTGTGGCAGTACAATATATAACTGACAAGCAGCAGTTAGCGCATGTACAAAAAAACAGTAGTGTTTGTGAGAGTTTCCTAGACTCACAGCCTAAACGGCACCTAATATGAAGGCTCTGGGCTCAACAGCTTATAGATGTGTTAGTGTGAGAGATGGGGAAGGGGGAAGGGGGAACTAAATGTCTCTCCCATTCCTCATTATAGGGAACTCTGTATTTCTTCGGTTAAACATTTTCATGTCAAATGTGGAAGAGAGTCCGAGGGAACTGTTGTATTGTTGACAGAAAAACAAGTCGTATTCATCCTGAACAGAAAGGGACATCACATGTGTGGATTAAATAAAAAAAGGAACTCACTTTCTCAGATATAACTCACCTTTCAAATACTACAATCAGAATTTATAACCCATAATAAATATAATAGCCTAAATGTCCGTATGACTCAGAAATTATAAAGTTCCAATCTGAAGGCCCAGTCTTGGTTACTCTCAGATCACAGCCGTGTCACATTAAGTCTAAAAAAGAATAATAATCCTGAAGCATCCTCTGAGATCCTGCTCAAGAACCATTGATTGATACATTACACAAACTAGAATAAAATATAAACTATAAACAAATATTCTGGATACATCTGTATATATATGTATATATAGAGTGAGAGAGCGAGAGAATATGGTCCCAATGACTCTTCTCCTACAAGTAAATTGCAGATCATGAGGAAGTAAGAAAAATAAACAACATTCATTGCAATGTGTTATTTATATTTACACTTGGATTTTGGTGAATTGCTTTAACTTGTGCTTTACTCAATAAAATGTTAGATCTGTATAGAGAGTAGATATAATATGAATACTTCCTTAATCATGGATACTATTACTATTGTCTGTTGAAAGAGAGAAAGTGTCTGCCATATTTTGGTAGATAGTGTGGCGCCAACGGCATTTTTCTGCTGTTACATTGCTGACTTATTGGAAGTCAATGGCGCGTGCCGTCTATCTAGCCAATCACACTTGCACGACACAATGTGAAGAATCAGGGGCGTAACTATAGGGGGGTGCAGAAGGTGCGGTCGCACCTGGGCCCGAGCCATAGACATATTTCTGTCTAAATTGACGGCCCACCCACAGTCCTGCGACTGACAGAAGAATTATACTCACATTTTCGCCGCTCAAAGACACTTTTGTTCAACAATTGGTATTATGCCATTGAGAGTGTTTAATGATATACTGTATATGCGCTTGAAAAGGCGAACTTATATCCATCATGGTAGGTATTATTTGTGTGAAAAAATAGTAGCAATCTGTAACAAAATGATATGCTTATCTTACATACACTATAGAAACTATTAAAAAAAAATTCAATGAAATATATAAGTTCTTATTTTCTTAGGTATTTTTGTCATATTCAGATTTGCAAGGATGATTGCTGGGTAATATGTATGTTGTTTTCCAATGTCAAGTCTCTATTTGATCATGTGACGAGACGATACGATATAGCTAGTTTAGCAGGCGCATAATCTGAAGATCAAGACCAACAAGCTGACTGAGCACAGCCAGAGGCACAGCACACCTACAACCAACGATGCTTTTCAAACATAAAAGTGGTGATGCAAGATTTGCTTTTTCAATGGACAAGAAAGCCTGACCATTCAGCCTCTCCTTCTCAGGTAGGTCTTAATGAGTTTCAATTTGTAAAAGGGTCGCTCGGCTGTTGCCACTGTCAGAAATAATAGCAGGGCAGTGCACACCCCACCGAAGGTGGATTTTACAGAGTGATAATCCATAATCAGCATAACCATGAGCAATCTCTGCTCTAAAGCAGGCCCTGAATGATAGGAGTTGTGCACCAAACGTTATTCCTATGTCCCTGTTATAGTGGTCAGACGGTGCCATGTCAATGTTCCGAAAACCCTGTATTCTGAAAATATACTAATTTGCCCAGATACCCCGACAACACAAAATTCATTAGTCTGACAGCCCGCTGTTCCAAAATTGTGAGTACAGTAACGTGAACCACTATAGCCCACATGCAGATCCCAATGAATTGATTACACAATCATAAACATATAAATGCATTTATTTCACAACCGTGAACTTTAATTCAGAATATTAATATACACACATGGCATTTGCATTGCGATGATAAAAAGAAAAGTTTATGTAATTGCAGTCACAAAAGTTTTAAATGTTTCTCCACTATGTGTTATCTTGAGCTACTAAAGATGTTTGTAAGTTTGACTCAATTTCCCATCATGCATGTAACCTGTCACTTCCTGTTGAGAGTTTGGATGAATGACTGGATGCACGCGTGAGGTCAAGTTTAGCTAGTATTAAGCTACTAGGTAAAGACGATACAAGCTGAAATATTCTCTCATGCTCGCTAAAGAAATACAAGCTGTATATCCCTCTTAGTCCACAAGCAGGCAAAAGTGGTATGTTATGTTTTGTTTGGTTATTTATTATTTTAATAACGTTTAAGATTGTTCTTGTGTGTATGAACGTATGATTGATTGCTCTACGTCTATTATTTTAATAACGTTTAAGATTGTTCTTGTGTGTATGAAAGTATGATTGATTGCTGTATGTCTTTTATTCATTTCTGTATAGCTCTAAGGTGTATCGGTGTCTGTTTGTCAGCGCAATAAAGAACATCAGTGTTAAAGAACCTGGACCTTGGATGTGTGACTAAGGGCGGCACAGTTTATGATAGCCAACTTTCAGAGCAAAAAACCTGCATCATTCTAAATAGCCTAGGTTAATAATAATAAAAATAATAATAATAATAATAATAATAGTAATAATAATAGGCCAAGTCAAACAAAGTTGTGGACCAAGAACTGAACTTCTGCCCAGTATACTGGCAGCGTGCGGAGCCCTTGATTGTAATCACGTTTGAGACGCGAAATTGTCCTCTCCAGGCACTGTAAGATAAATTCAGTTTAGGTATGAATTTATTAACATTTTATTTCTATTAGCAATGTATGCCCATTTAACCAGTATAACTAAAGGCAGTTGGAAAACAGGTTTCAGACAGAGGGGCCTACGATAACAGCGGTCAGTTACTCTGATTTCTCTGTAAACCAACACGCAATTAAGTTTAACTTAACAGCACCTCCACTTTCTCTTCTGTGGAGGACACAGTTTAAGTGCAGAGACAAACAAATGCAACATTTGCTGATTAGCCTACCTGTTAACAGCAGGACACACACAACACTATCCAAAATGACATTGCATTGAAGAAATCAGGCCTATGATGTGCATTGCGCATGCATGCTTTGTCAGTGCTTGACAAGATCTGCGTAATGTCCTGCGACAATCTGCCGGTGATTTCCTTTGCACAAGTGGTACCCTATATTCAAAACCAGAGTAGGCTAAGTTAACAAATATTGCCTAGGAAAAGTTATATGCATGATAGCCTGGTGAGCGTATCCGCTTTGCTGCGCAAACTAAACGCTGTGTGTGTTTTGTGCCACTTAAAATATTTATTCTAAATTATGCCAGAGCCTGCACTTCCAGCATCCCTGTTTAGGCCTATGTGTAAAACATGAAAATTCCTCACACGGATTGCAGCAAACACGCCAGTGAGCTTGCATTCTTCACCTTGCACACGCACTTTTTGCCACCCCACCACAAACATGAATCCAGCACCACTGGTCGGAACAATGACATTTCTGAACAGAGGGTTTAATTTTCTCGGAGTAAAGATATTTCGGACTATTTTTCCGAATATCAGGTTTTTCGGAACACTGGGCAGTCCCTGGTCAGACAGACGTTTTGTCTGGTCATATAGCTCATCATTGCCTGCAAGCTAATGACCACTATAACAGGGACATATCAAAAACGTTTCCTGCACAACTCAACTGTTTTATTGTGTATGTGTTTTTCAGATGTGGGTAAAGCTGCTGTGTGTGCTGCTGTCCCAAATAATGCCTTTCATCAGTGTTTTAAGAATGTTTCAGCACATTTACCGTCTGCTTACGTTACCGGGAGTCAAAGCACTATCCATGTTTCTGATCGCTTTTGCGTTTCTGTCTACTTTCCCAATACATTTGCCGAAGTAACTAATTTGACAGTAAAATCCAACACATTGTTGTTAAAATATATATACGCCAATGGTGTGTGTGCAAGCATCATGACTAATAACTAGCATGCACTAAAGGGCCCATCATAACTACCTTAGGCCACTGACTAGGGACCGTCATAACAGCCTGCACGGGGGCCCGTCGTAACTACGTTACGCCACTGTGACGACATCAGCACCAGTAGAAATGTCTCCTGGTAGCCGAGACTTCCAAGCGACGGTTAAAAGTGTCGACCATGACTTAATTTCTGTCGGCGACAGATTTAAAAGTGTCAGAGACCTAGCGTAGATGCGTCAGTTATCGGACAGTTTGTTGAAAAATCGATATGCTAAGTCTATTTATAGATTAACGTTATGTATAAGGTTAGCCAAATTTACGGTTTTCGAGAGAGATATTTGTCCTTTTTAACTTGTACGACTCGTTTAACACCGCAAGAAAATTTATTTCTAAAAAATTGTATTAATGTTTACGGTGACACGTTACATGAGTACGTTTTCGCCTGCATCAATTATAGGACACTCCCACTTTGTTCCACTTACCGCGTTGGTTTTCGAGATAATAATATGCTTTCCTCCTCCTTTGACATATACCGGTCTAATTTCTGTACAAATGACTTTGTCACAATATGTTTTGACAAGCAAATGTAAATCTAACTAGTGTTATTTTTGTTTAATTTGGGTTATTTGTGGGCTTTCTTTGACCTGATTTAGTTGTAGGTGCAGTCTATTCACTTAAACATGCACAAAACAAACATGGCATGATTATGTATGTTATGTATTAAAAATGAAGACATTTATTATAACGGTATTGTAATTGTACTTTTGTTCGTGGAAATACAACATTTTAATCGAATTCAACTTTGTTTAAGTTAAACTGTAAACGCAACTACGGAAGGCGACCTTCCTCACCAAATCGCGTTATTCTCCCGCCCAATTTCTCAACAAGTGCCTTTCATATTGACATAGGTCTAAACGACCAGAGTAATCGGATTTGGTCTCTGTAAGCATCCGTACTTACATTACATCATGCTAGCTGTTTTTAGCATTTGAAATGACAGTTTAAAATCACAGTCAAACTTCATCTGGAGAGAATAAATCTGACAGTACAACTTTAAGACGAAATTAAATATTCGTCGCGCCGCTAAGTGTTCCACACTATAAGGTACACGCAAAAGTACAACACTATTTCACAAGTTTAAATGAGTTCTACAGAGTACATTTTTTCCAAAGTAAAGCTAAAATGCCATATTTTTGTGGGAGCTTACGTTTGTTTCCATAGTCACTCACGAGAGTGAATGTAAACATGACAACGCTGAAAGTGTCCGATAATTGACGCGTGCCGGTAATTGACGCAGTTAAGATAAGTATGAATTGGCCTTAGTAGTTCTTTGTTCAACAATGGCAAGAACCTTCTGAAAATTCTATAATAACAATTGCAAAAACCAAGCAGACTGCTCATAAATCCAGTGGTGACAAAGCCCCAAGGAAGCAGCTGGCTACAAAAGCTTTCCACACACTGGTGGCGTGAAGAAAAAAAAAGTAGTTTTTAGTATGGAAGGTGGGTCAATGCCACACATGCACACACACACACACACACATACACGCAGCCGCTTGATATGTAATGTGGATGGGTTAGTGGTCAAAGGCTTGTAATGTAATGTGGATGGGTTAGTTGCCAAAGGCTTGTAATGTAATGTGGATGGGTTGGTGGTCAGTTCCAAAGGCTTGTAATGTAATGTGGATAGGTCAGTGGTCAAAGGCTTGTAAGGTAATGTGGATGGGTTAGTGGCCAAAGGCTTGTAAGGTATTGTGGATGGGTTAGTGGTCAAAGGCTTGTAATGTAATGTGGATGGAGTTTGCATGTTCTCCCCGTGTTCACAAGGGTTTCCTCCGCAAAGAACCCCAACACAAAAGCATGCAAAAAGAACAGAAAAGATCGCTCTCCTCCGTCCAGACCAGGATTGGACTGAACACTTGGCCTGGTTCCCGGGCGCCATAAAAGGAAGGACAAAGTTAAAAGGCAGAAGGAAAATTTCACTGGCGACCTCATCAGCATGCGTGTGTGTGGGTGTGTGTCCTATGTCGCCGCCGAATGCATGTGTGTGGTTTTGCGTGTCGTGCTGTGTGATAATACAACATGACTTTGACTTTGACTTGGGATGGGTTAGTTGCTAAAGGCTTGTAATGTAATGTGGATGGGTTAGTGGTCAGTTCCAAAGGCTTGTAATGTAATGTGGAAGGGTTAGTGGCTAATGCCAAAGGCTTGTAATGTAATGTGGATAGGTTAGTGGCCAAAGGCTTGTAATGTAATGTGGATGGGTTAGTGGTCAGATCCAAAGGCTTGTAATGTAATGTGGATGGGTTAGTGTTTATTTCTTTCTCGGTTATTTGCAAGATTTTTCTCTGCTTTGTTGAAGTGTAACGAAGTTTGCTACTTCATTGCTCTTTTTATCCTTATAATAGTAACCTTATGAGGACATTGTTTAGTATCTTATATTTATATTGTGTATTTCATGTATATTGCTCCTTCCTTCTGAGACTCAAGACAATTCCAGTTGCTATATAAATAAACTTGTATTGCATTTGATGAAATTACAATATTTGCAGATGCAATATAGCACACACTGCATTTATCTAGGCTAGCTAGCAGTGCAATGGGCATATGTTGTGCAAAACGTAGAAACGTTGGCCAAACCAACATTTTAAACTGAACTTTTATTTTGAAATTCGTAACGGCCTTCAATGTCTCTTATTGTCGCCAGCTCCAAGGAACTTTTATCACAAACAACGTGCTCGGAACCCGGGAACAAAACATACAGATGTTTACGGTGGTTAGAGTAGAAACTGTTCCTATTAAGGCATTCGATGCTGGATTATAGTTCTTTAAAATCCTAATGTAGCTGTTGCCCGTGTAAAACAAACCGAAGACGGCTGCAGAAGATGTCCGACGCCTAACAGAAGTTTCTATGGAGCTCCCGTTTTCTAGGTAAGCCGAGTAGCCTTGTGATGCCATATGTATATATGCCATAACTGGGGAATATCTGGTGTGTGTAAAGTTTGCGATAGGAGCTCATATTGCTCTCCCTTGTACGTCGCTTCGAACAAAAGCGTCTGCTAAATGACTAAATGTAAATATGCGCCTAAAAATAGTTGATTAACCCCCGTAAATAAACTTGTCGATGTATGAAGATTTTATCCTTTAATATAGAGCGTGGTCTTTAAATCTGAGAGCATTTTCGTTCATTTCAAGTCATGAATTTGTATTGGTTGGTGAATTTTGGTAACGTTATTTCATATCAATCAGAGAGAGAGAGAGAGCCAGATAGCGAGAGCGAGCAGAAGTCTGTGAGCAGAAGCAACAAGAGGGCGAGTGCGAGAATTTCACATTTCTGCAAGCAACAGTATTTGAGTGCAGACAAACAGTTTTGAGCAGGAACAGAGCGATTTTGCACGGGGCTATTTGAGAGAAAGGGCAGCTTTTGATGAAAAACATTACTGAACCTGAAATAAACCTGTACAGATGTCTGATTTGGGTAGGATGGTGATAACATTAAGCCCGTACAGATGTATGAATTAGGTAGGATCAGTGGTGGAGGAAGTGCTGAAGTTTAGTACTTAAGTAAAAGTACAAATACCCAGCAAAATATATACTTCAGTAAAAGTAGATGTACTACATCAACAATCCTACTTACATTAAGTAAATGTAAAAAGTACTTACTTTTAAATTTACTTTAAGTATTAAAAGTAAAAGTACTCACGCAATGGGTTGTATCTCAATGTCTAGGCTGTGCCATTTTGATAAAGAATGCCGATTAAGCTACTGGTAATACTTATCCCTCTACAGACGTCACTACTAGTAATAATTATAAGCAACAACATTTGTTTATTGGAAAGGTTGATGTACTTATTGGGCGTACCCTCTGTAATACAGTTCACACTCGAATTTACAATTCTACGGATGATATCTACCAGGGATTATCTGCAAAATGAATACCGTTAAGCCTAACCAATAAAGACAACATGCAATATCTTTAAATCTTTTATTTAATTGTAAACGTGTACAAATATAATTGTAAAACTGGTCCATGCAGAGTTAATGCTCTATTGATTGTAGAAAAGGAAAAAACATAATAATGTGTAACCCAAGACTAAGCATTAAGTTTGCATGCCAGGCAATAACTAGTCAATAAAAAGGCAGATCTTCACGCTAGCTTGACATAGCTAACCTAACCTACCAGCTTTATCTTACCACTACGTTAAATAAATAATGACAATACAAACATGTTATTTTGATACTATTGCTGTATGTCAACATGTATTTCACTAGATAACAGTATTATATCATGTCAGTAACCGACTTAAATATATATATAATATGCAAAAGTCAGGGACATTAATTTAGCCTAGCAAGAATTCCACTTATCTGACATGCTTCTTCAAATTTGAAGGCAAATTCTTGAAGGCTAGCAACTCCTTTTTTTGGAGGCAGACAGGAAACGCACTGAAACCTCCATGAGTCATTCTTGGGGCCTCTGAACTCGAACATGTCTTTTAAATAAGGCCAAGGGTGGCTCATATCAAAGGGCTCTGCCTTGACGACTGACTCTGGATCCATGTTGAATGATTAGGCAGTTTGTCAGACTGTATGTTGAATGTTTAAGCAAAAGGCAAGGCTACCACTTGTGCTGCTGCCAAACGTGCACTCTGCTATCATTGGAGCTGATAGAGCCACCTGATTGGTTTAAACTTCCAAAACAGCAACGCAAACCAAATGTTTTTGTGTATGCAACAGTTTGGCGGAACTGTGTTCATGAAATGCAACACATAACGACACAAATTGTAGAAATGTAGTGGAGTAAAAAGTATAGATAAAAGCTGCAAAATGTAATGCTAAAAATGCTAAAACTAGCGAAACCTCTTGAAATGTGCTTACTTTGAAACTATGACAAACTAGTTAGTCAACAACTGTCCTAACTCAGTCAAACATCAAGCAAGTGCAACACAAGACAAAGCAAGACGGCAAATAAGCTACTTACTAGTTTGGCAGACAGTAGAAACCAGGCGGCTTCAGGCAAACCTACATAACCCAGTAATATGCCTACGGACCCTGGTATGGCAATGGCACGGAAGCAATTCTCCATATTAAAAGTCATTGTAGTGCCCCATTTTTTATTAAGCTGTTATTTTAAGGTAAAACTGCTTATCCTAACCCTAACCGAAGTACAATTACTGCATAATGCCACTTTAAGTGAAGTACAGATACGTAAAAATGTACTTAAGTACACTTCCACCACTGGGTAGGATGCTGATTACATTAAGCTCGTACAGATGTCTGATTTGGGTAGGATGGTGCTTACATTAAGCCCGTACAGATTTCTGATTTGGGTAGGATGATGATTACATTAAGCACATACAGATTTGTTCAAATATGCTTTTTGTAAAATGTTTCTTTTTTTCTCACTTTAAAAAACTTTTGTCTGACTTGTGTGATATTGTATAGACCATCCATTTGTCCCTGGTTATCTTTTGTCAGATGTTAGGGTGTTTTTTTGTTTAGTTTTTTTTGTCTTTGTGGTGTTTGGGCATGTTGCTAATATTTTACTTGCATTACAGAATTGTCCTGCTGGGTTTCCATTGCAAAAGACAGCTGAGGTCTACAATGTCAGGATCTACTGAACCATCACAACTACTCATGTCAGTGAAGAATATAAAAGAAGAATCTGATCATTTCCTTCAAGAGTATTTGTTTGAAATTCAGACAGTGGAAGAAAAGCCTGAACTGGAACATGACTGTAAGACTGAGACGCACACATCACCAACCTTGACCTGCAAAGAAGAAAATTCTTCTCTGATGGAAATTAAAGAGGAAGAAGAATCTGATCATTTCCTACAAGAGTATTTGTTTGAAATTCAGACAGTGGAAGAAAAGCCTGAACTGGAACATGACTGTAAGACTGAGATGCACACATCACCAACCTTGACCTGCAAAGAAGAAAATTCTTCTCTGATGGAAATGAAAGAGGAACCAGATTTAAGAGAATGTGGTGATGACGATTCTTCTACAAGTGAGTTGCTGAATAGTTGGTTAAGTAGAATTCAGATCTAATTCATTGCCATGTTTCGTTAACATTTACTAAACACTGAATGGTTAGTGAATGGTTTTACTTGTGCTTTACTCAGCAAAATGTGGGTCTCATGGAGGGATGTTTGTTTCATTGTGAATAGAGATACTATGGAAATACCTTAGTCATTGGACACTATCTGCAGTCTGTTACGTTGTGAACAGAGACACTAGTGGAAATACCCTAATCATGGGACACTATCTGCAGTCGGTTTCATTGTGAATAGAGATACTATAGAATACCTTAGTCATTGGACGCTATCTGAGGTCTGTTTCATTGTGAATAGGGATACTATAGAAATACTTTAATCATGGGACACTATCTGCAGCCTGTTAGAGTTGAAAGAAAGAAAGAGTCTGCTGTCATTGTGTCTTCTGCTGTTTTAATTTACATTTTCAATTCTAGCAAATAATACATTTGATTAAAATTATATAATCAGAAATATAATGTCTGAAAAAGTTCAGTGTTGTAGGAGAGAACAGTGAATGGGCAGACAGACAGACTTTCTTCTGTTAAACATTCTCATGTCAAATGTGGAAGAGAGTCCGAGGGAACTGTTGACTGTTGTATTGTTGACAGAAACACGTGCAAGTCACATTTATCCTGAACAGAAAGGGACGTGACATATATGGATTAAGTTAAAAAAGGAACTCACTTCCTCAGATCTTCACATTTACCTGTATGCCATCCATATGACTCCCCTTTCAAATACTACGATCAGAAATGATGATCCATAAAAAATATAATTACTATATATTAGTGCTGTCAAACGATTAAAATATTTAATCGCGATTAATCGCATTTATGTCATAGTTAACTCAAAATTAATCGCGATTAATCGCAAATCTTTATCTATTCTAAATGTCCCTTCTTTTATTGATTTTTTCCATAATTTTATTTTTATTTGAATGCCCTTATCAACATGGAAAAGTTGATTGGCTTGCTTTATGTTGTCAGTAATGTTTTATTTTATTGAAAACCAATATTGCCAAACAGGGCGGTACAAAATAAAATTATAAAGTGCACATTTCAGGTAAACAAGGACTCAGCCTATAGTGCAGTTAAACCATGGCTTAATATTTTCTTTTTTTCAAGTTTGCTGGGAACATAGCAGTCAGGCCTCTTATTTCAGAAACATTGAACTGTAAAAGTTAGGTTACCAATAAAAGGTAAGCCTACTACTTCTTTGCTTTCAGCCAGCTGCCTGTTGACATTTTCAGACAACAGTGAAGCTCGCTTCTTTTGCACAACACAACTTTTAAAAGTAAACTTTCCATTCAGAAGCTTTTTATCATCCATTTCGCCGTATCGCTCTCACCATTCACTCAAACCGTAACGTTCGCCTACTACACAGTTTGCGAGGCCAAAAAGAATGTTTATCTAAAAAAAAAAAATAATTAAGAAAAAAAAAAAATCGCGTTAATCTCGCGATAAAAAAATTAACGGCGTTAAAATGGGTTTGCGTTAACGCCGTTAATAACGCGTTAAACTGACAGCACTACTATATACCCTTGTTTGAGTCCGAATTTATACAGTTCAAATCTGAAGGCGCAGTCCGGGTTATGGGAGACATGAACGGCAGGGAACTGAGAGAGAATCAGACTATATTGATTCAAATGTGAATACATTCATTCATGACACATAGATAATTTAAATGGGAATACATACAATAATGACACACAAATACATCAAAGCAAACAGAAGTGGCAGTTACTGCAGCTGTGAAAAAAAAATGAAAATATAACATACATATTTCTGTATTTAAAAACCTCTACTGCAAAAATAAATTAGATCCTGCTCAATAACCATTGATTGATGAATTACAGAAATCAAAGATGAAGAAGAATTTGATTCAAGAGAATATGGTGACTTCGACTCTTCACCTACAAGTAAGTTGCTTGCTTATTGTAGAGGGTTGTGTATATTTACAATACTTGAATTTTAGAGGTTAACTCCTGCTTCACAATGTGAGACCTATTCAATGAACTGAAATACTGTGGGTATATTTTAGTCATGTGATAATGTTTGCAGACTGTTACATTTAAAAGACAGAAAGTGTCTGCCATCATTTTTTCTGTAACTGTTATTCTGGGAGACTTTTATACTAAGTCACTTCTAATTGATGTGCAATTTTAGCAAATGGCCAATATAAACAGTACCAGTCAAAAGTTTGGACACACTGTCTAATTTTTTTTGAGAAGTTTTTATATATATGGTATAAATATGTCAAAAGATACATGTTTGATGGTATTGTAAAAATTACAGAGGAGAGAGATTGTTTTTATTATATTACAGGAGACGTTCAAAGGATCCAATCTAACAAAAGAGGGAACACTGAGCAAAAAAGGAAAAAAGAGAGACGTCATAAACGCACCCAGTGCAGAAAGACTTCATACCAGAAATTACATCAACGACTGGACACCAGTGAAAAACAACATGAATGCTCCCAGTGTTTCAAAACATTTGGTAGACGTTCCGATCTTGCAATTCATCAGAGAATACACACAGGAGAAAAGCCCCATCAGTGCAGTACATGTGGGAAGGCCTTTAGTAAAATGTCTCATCTCAAGACACACCAGAGGATCCATACCGGGGAAAAGCCGTATCAGTGTAGTACATGTGGGAAGGCCTTCAGTACATTGTCTCAGTTCAAGACACATCAGAGTATCCATACTGGGGAAAAGCCACACCAGTGCAGTACATGTGGGAAGGCCTTCAGTTACATGTCTCATCTCAAGACACATCATAGGATCCATACTGGGGAAAAGCCACACCAGTGTAGTACATGTGGGAAGGCCTTCAGTACATTGTCTCAGTTCAAGACACATCAGAGTATCCATACTGGGGAAAAGCCGTATCAGTGCACTACATGTGGGAAGGCCTTTGGTCAAAAGTCTCATCTCAAGACACACCAGAGGACCCATACAGGGGAAAATCCACACCAGTGCAGTACATGTGGTAAGGCCTTTAGTCAATTGTCTTCCCTCAAGACACACCAGAGGATCCATACTGGGGAAAAGCCATATCAGTGTACTACATGTGGAAAGTATTCCAGGAGTAGCTCTGACCTCACCAAACATCAGACTACACATACTGGAGAAAAGCCACATCAGTGTTCTCAATGTGGAAAGGCCTTTAGCCAAATGTCTAATCTCAAGAGACATCATAGGATCCATTCAAATGATGTGCTGCCCTGCTAATACATGATGGAGTATCACTTGCTGAAATATTTCTTGATTAACTGAGTTTTAAAAAACGTTTGTGTATGTACAAGATGAAGTATTATTTTATCACATTTGAAACATATGTTAGGGTAGAGATTGAAACATACATTGTTAGTGTACATGAATTCAATAAAAGAAAAACTTGAAGTGAGTGTTTTTTCAAATATGTCTGTGTGGGGGGGATTTGTGTCTGTGTCGGTGTACAATATATATAATCGACAAGCAGTAGTTAGAGCAAACAAAAGTAGTGTTTGTGCGAGCTTCCTAGACTCATGGCTTAAACGGCACCTAATATGAAGGCTCTGGGCTCATCAACAGCTCATAGATGTGTTAGTGTCAGAAATGGGGGAGGGGGGAGGGGGGAGGGGGAACTAAATGTCTCTCCCATTCCTCATTATAGGGAACTCTGTATTTCCTCTGTTAAACATTCTCATGTCAAATGTGGAAGATAGTCAGAGGGAACTGTTGTATTGTTGAAAGAAAAACACGCAAGTCATATTTATTCTGAACAGAAAGGGACTTCACATGTATGGATTAAGTTTAAAAAGGAACTCACTTCCTCAGATATTCACATGTACCTGTGTGCCATCTAAATAACTCCCTTTTCAAATACTACATGCAGAAATTATAATCCATCATAAATATAATTACTATATACCCCCATGTGACTCAGCAATTATAATCCATAATAGATATAATTAGTGTATACCCCCGTATGACTCCTGCACCTTTAATACTAAATGAAGACATTTTTCTGAAACATTGAATGAAAATCAAATTGTCCCAATTTTTAAAGACAGGGACAAATACCACCGAAACAGCTGTAGAGGTATTACAGTTAACGTTTAAGAGGCCCCAAAAATTCATGTTGTTAAAGCTCCGCAAGTTTTTGTCCTAGAGACATAAAAAGAACACCCACAGCAACCTTGAACCCTTTATTTTTAAAATATGTACAGTATACAATATACAAATATAAATAGTCACTTTGTAAGGAGAATATAACTAATCCCTTGCACACTTCAGTCTCTGAGTGAGGATTCAGCTCCTACGACCCGCCCATTAGCACATGCCAGCTATTCATATGATACAGGAATGGTGATTCAGTGATCTTTATTGGGTCATGATGTGTAAGAAAACCTGTAGCCTGTAACCTGTGGAGGGCCACAAAGACATTCCAGGGCCATTACGTAATGGCCATTGTCTTTGACCGAGGTGTCCCAGGCTGTTTACACCTAACTCATCAATATGCATTTGTAGGGACACAGTTTTGGAGAGGCACAGGTCACTCTGAAATTATAAATATGTAGTAGTGAAACCACACATACTTTCTGAATGCTAAACTAACATATGTATAGCTAACACATATGTTTACAAGTTTCAGAAATAAAAAGCCTTGTGAATACATCTTTACAATGTGTTTTTGTACAAAGTCTGAGCAAATCTGAAACAAGGTTTTTCAAAGGGTGTGTTTACAACATTTTATTTTACTACATTCCTTTTACTCTCATGTTATTATTGCTAAGGTCTTCTAGAATATAATCATATATGCCACTTGTGCATCAATACTTTTAGTTAGGGGAAATATACAAAAACATCAAGGCATGTGAGACTTTCCTAAAAAAGTCAAACAGGCCTGGGCCTCTTAAGGGTTAATGACACATCTAGCCTCAAAAGACACCAGAGGATCCATTAAATGATGTGCTGCCCTGATAATACATGATGGAGTATCACTTATTTAAATATATCAGATTATATTAGTTTTAAACAATATGTGATGTACATAATAAGTATTATTTCTTCATATTTGTAATGTTAGTTGGGGTAAAGATTGAAACATAAATTGAACAAAAAAAAAAGGAAGTGTTTTTTCAAGTATGTTTGAGGGGAGTGGGATCTGTGTTTTTGTGTCAGTGTACAATATGTAATCGACAAGCAGCCGTTAGTGCTTGAACAAAAAAAGTAGTACTTGTGCAAGCTTTCTAGATTGATGGCCTGAACGGCATCGCGTATGAAGATTGTCTTCAGCTCAAAGATGTGTTTAGTGTCAAAAATCGGGGCAGGACAAGGGGAGGGGGTGGTAGGGAACATAGCATTGTCATTGAAAGGGGTAGACACAGACAAACATGGCTACCTTGAGAAAATAGGCTCTGTACTCACTGTAGTAATGGGGAAGTGAAGGACGAGTTTATTTTCCTGACAGAATGTAATGAATACAAAAACATCAGTGAAACCTACTTCTCAAAAACAGACGACATTTACTCTGTGTTTACAAAAGAAAATAAAGAAGGAAAATGATCCCTCCTGTGTGAAACAATGCATAAACCTAATCTCCCAGTATCTACACTCCTGCCACATATTGAGAAAGAATACCACATAACTGTCAATAATAAATACAATATTAACATGTATTGTTCTTTTTTTTCTTTGTCATTCTGTTCATTACATACTTATTCAATGAAAGATATATCAGTTCATTTTATAATGTTTTTCCCTTGATGATTTTTTCATTTATTTATTTTTCCTTTATTATTATTCTTAAAAAACACACACACACACGTAAGAAAACCTTTCCTTCACATTAAGAAGACTGATAGATCGAAATTGAATAGATGAAGAATTTTAGGTGAAGCTCAAATCTCAAGACACATCAGGGAATAAACACTGTAGACAAACCGTCGTTCTCTGTGCTTGCATCATGGCATGTCACACCACCAACCTTGTGTGACAACCTTGTGGCTACTCCTCATGGGGATTGTAGTTCTCTCTGCTTGCTGCCATGATATGTGTGAGTTGTAGCTGGCAGGAAAATAATTACTGAAACCAGTTACAAAGTGAATTTGTAAATCTTTCCTGAGTTTTTCGTGAGAATTGACATGTTTCCTTATTATAATTGAATGACCTAAAGACCAAGATTTCATCTTATTGTCAGTAATTTGATGCTATTGTTTTTGGGTGATAAAAGGCTTATTTCAAATGAACTAAGCTTAACTAGACTGCGTGAAATTAGTGTGCTCTTAATGAGAGGTACTTAACAAAAGATTGCAAACATTCTAGCTGAGCAAAAAACTCTACTGCCACCAACAGTCAAAAGAAGAAAAGAATGTAAATGTCAACTGGGGTTACTATTGATCTAATATTATATCAGGTCTGATATTATATTCATCAACTTTACTCTTTTCAAGTTATATACTATTACAGAACAGACATGGAAACTTTCGTACACACATAAACACGTACATTACCTTTCAGTTCACACATCCACCCCACCCCCACCTACCTCCTTTTGTGGAGTTTCTGCAGGCTGAGCTATTGCCATGCCCACCATCAGACGTGTAAACGGTGCTCATAGACGTGTAAATCCTGCCCAATATCCTTGGTGATGCTAGTTTGCATTCCAAAAGCTCATGCAGCTGATTGGTTAGGTTTAAATCCAGGAAGGTAATTGGTCAGACAGAAGAAGCTATATATTAAGACCACAGAGTCAGATGAATAAACTCACCTTTTTAAGACCGGCTAGTTCTATACTGTAGTTCTTTCTTCACAGATTTTCACTCAATCCTTGCATCACAAGAAAGTGTGACCGGTTTTCTTTTTCCAAAACAGAACTGAAGTCAGTAATGTCTGGATTTACTGAACCTTCACAACTGCCCACTTCAGTGAAGGAGATAAAAGAAGAAGAATTTGATGATTTCCTACAAGAGTATCTTTCTTCATTTAAGACAGCGGAAGAAAAGCCTGGACTGGAATATGAATGCAAGACTGAAATGTACACGTCCACCATCATGACCTTGAAAGAAGAAAAGTATTCACCAATGGAAATCAAAGATGAAGAGGAATTTGATTCAAGAGAATATGGTGACTTCGACTCTTCACCTACAAGTAAGTTGCTTGCTTATTGTAATGTGTTTTGTATATTTACAATACTTGAATTTTAGATAATGGCTAACTTGTGCTTCACAATGTCAGACCTATTCAGAGAACAGAGATACTGTGGGAATACCTTACTTATGGGATACTATCTGCAGTCTGTTACATTCAAAAGAGAGAAAGTGTCTGCCATCGTTTTTTCTCTAACTCTGTAACTCATTTGTGTGTGTATCTCTTTTTACATTCACATTTAGTCTGTAGGTAAACACTTTTATAGTAGGTCACTTCCAAGTGATGTGTAAATTTAGCAGATGGTCAATATATATATAAATATATATACAGTATTTTATAAATATATCAAAATATATATGTTTGCTGGTATGTTAGAAATTACGGAGGAGAGAGATGTTGATGAATTTTTTATTTGTCTTATATTACAGGAGACTTTCAAAGGATCCAATCTAACAAAAGAGGGAACGCAGAGCAAGAAAGGAATGAAGAGAGCCGTCATGAACACATGAAGTGCAGAAAGATTTCACACCAGGAAATACATCACCAACTGGACACCAGGGAGAAACAACATGAATGCTCCCAGTGTTTCAAAACATTTGAAAGCCCTTCCTCTCTTGCAATTCATCAACGAATACACACAGGAGAAAAGCCCTATCAGTGCGGTACATGTGGGAAGGCCTTTAGTCAAATGGGTCATCTCAAGAGACATCAGAAGATCCATACTGGGGAAAAGCCACACCAGTGCAGTACATGTGGGAAGGCCTTCAGCCAAGTGTCTAATCTCAAAACACACCAGAAGATCCATACTGGGGAAAATCCACAGCAGTGCGGTACATGTGGGAAGCTGTTTAGTCTTTTGTCTTACCTCAAGTCACACCAGAAGATCCATACTGGGGAAAAGCCACACCAGTGCAGTACATGTGGGAAGGCCTTCAGTACAATGTTTTCTCTCAAGACACACCAGAGGATCCATACTGGGGAAAAGCCACACCAGTGCAGTACATGTGGGAAGGCCTTCAGTACAATGTTTTCTCTCAAGACACACCAGAGGATCCATACTGGAGAAAAGCCGTATCAATGTACTTCATGTGGAAAGTATTTCAGGGAAAGCTCCAACCTATCCAAACATCAGTTTACACATACAGGAGAAAAGCCACATCAGTGTTCTCATTGTGGAAAGACCTTTAATAGAATGGCTGATCTCAAGAGACACCAGAGGATTCATTCAAATTATGTGCTGCCCTGCTAATACATGATGGAGTATCTCTAACTGAAATTGTTTTTGATTAGCTGAGTTTTCAACAACATTTGATGTACAGGATGAAGTATTATTTGATCATATTTGAAACGTGTGTTGGGGGAGAGATTGAAACATAAATTGTTAGGGTATATTAATTCAATAAAACAAAAACTTGAAGTGAGTTTTTTACAGTATTCTTGTGTGGTGGGGATTTGTGTGTGTGTGGGTGTACAATATAATTGACAAGCAGCAGTTACGTTTATAAAAAAAAAGTAGTGTTTTTGAAAGCTTCCTAGACTCGTGGCCTAAACATCACTTCATCTGAAGGCTGTGGGCTCATCAACAGCTCATAGATCTGTTAGTGTCAGAGATGGGTGAGGGGGAGGGGGGACTAAATGTCTCTCCCATTCCTCATTATAGGGAACTCTGTATTTCATCTGTTAAACATTCTCATGTCAAATATGGAAAAGAGTCAGAGGGAACTGTTGTTTTGTTGACAGAAAAAGGTGCAAGTCATATTTATCCTGAACAGAAAGGGACTTCACAAGTATGGATTAAGCTAAAAAAGGAACTCACTTCCACAGATATTCACATTGACCTGTGTGCCGTCTATATAACTCCCCTTTAGAATACTGCAAGCCACAATATATATAATTACTATATACCGTAATTTCCGGACTATAAGCCGCTACTTTTTTCCCACGCTTTGAACCTCGCGGCTTAAACAATGATGCGGCTAATTTATGGATTATGATACCTGTGACTGTATACGGTGGCTTTGTGGAGCTAGGATGCTAGCATGAATGCAGCCGCATGGATGCTTAGCTCCACGCGATTTCTCAGTATCTCTCAATAACTTAACTAATGTCAAAATAACCACAGTCTAGTCTAGTCTAACCACAGAGAAGCTGTCCTGCATTATTATTAAGAGAATACAACAATAGGTGCTGTGTAAAGAAGAACATGCTACTTTAGACAGACCAAAGGGGTTTGACAAGGATGTTGGTCTCAGCCCAACAATATTTATCTATTTTAATATAAATTAATTGACAAAATCCATTTAAAAATGGTGCAGGTGTCCATGATTCACTGTTGATCAGGTTACTGCAACGGGCATTTGAAGTGCAGGCATCATTCATATAACTTTTTTACCTACATGTTTATATTATACTGTATGCTGGCAGTGGTGGAATGTAACAAAGTATTTTTACATCGTTACTGTACTTAACACTACTGAGTCCGAGCCTGTTTTTCACTCTCTTAGGTAGTCTGCCATGCCTTGATATTTTAGTTTATTTCACCTAACTAAAAACATTGAGGCAAAAGTGGCATGTATGATTATATTCTAGAATACCTCAGCAATAATAACATGGGAATGAAAGGAATGTAGTAAAAAAAGATTGAATTTAAATCAAATCTAAACAAACCCTTCCAAAAACATACTTTCAGAGGTGCTCAGACTTTGTACAAAAAATACATTGTAAAGATTTTGGAGCAAGGCTTTTGAACTCTGAACTTTGTAAACATAAGTGTTAGTTTTACAAAGGTGAGTTTAGCATTTAGAAAGTGTGTGTGGTTTCACTACTATATATTTATAATTTTAGAGTGACCTGTACCTTTTCAAAACTAGTGTCCCTACAAATGCATATTGATGAGTTAGGTGTAAACACACCTGGGACACCTCAGACAAGAACAATGGCCCTTACCTAATGGCCCTGGAATGTCTTTGTGGCCCGTACCCCCCACAGGATTTCTTGACATACCATGGCCCAATAGAGATCACTGAATTACCATACCCTTATCATATGAATAGCTGTCATTTGCTAATGGGCGGGTCGTTAGGAGCTGAAACCTCACTCAGAGACTGAAAAGTGCAAGAGACTAGTCCTATTCTCCTTACAAAGTGCTTATTTATATATTTGTTTCAAACTGTGTAAATTTGAAAAGAAAAGGGTTCAAGGTTTCTGGGGGTGTAATTTCTATGTCTCTCCGACAAAAACTGGCTGAGCTTTAAAAGCAATTCCCCATAAAAACCACCATATCCCTGCACAGGGAGCGTGGACTTCAGAGGGTTAAGTATATTTTTACGCATCTGTACTTTACTTAAGTAAAAATAATAGTGCATACTTTAGACTTTTACTCTGTTACGTTTTGCAGCTATTATCTATGCTTTCTACTCAACTACATTTCTACAATATGTGTCACAGTTTTGTCAAAATGTTACCTATCAGCTCCAATGAAAGCAGAACACGCGTTTGGCAGAAGCAAGAGTGGTAGATTCGCCTCCTTAGCCACCCTTAACATTAAAATAATTGTTTAGAGGCCCCAAGAATGACTCGTGAAGATTTCAGTGCATTTCCTGTCTGCCTCAATGCAAGGAATTGCTGGCTTTCAAGAAATATGTCGAGGTAAACGGAGTTCTTGCTATGCTTAGTTAATGTCCCTAGTTAATGTCCCAGACTTTTGCTTATTATATTTAATTTGGTTACTGACATGATATTATACTGTTATCTAGCGAAATGCATGTTGACAAACAGCATCAAAATAACACGATTTTACCTTCATTATTTAAGATAAAGCTTGAAGTTTAGCTATGTCAAGCTAGCGTAGACATTAGAGATAGCAATTTGACATATTTTCTTTTTTTTCTCATTAACATTTGGCTGCCTGGCAAATGGTCAAATTCTCATTTTCCTCAGAATTAATTCATTGCCAATTTCCTCATTGTAAGATCTGCCTTTTTTGTTGACTGGTTCTTGCCTGGCATACACACTTTGTGCCTAGTCTTGGGTTACTACTGTGTTTTCCTCTATACTGCTATTAACAGAGCACAATGTTTTTAATAGTTTTACAATTAAATAAATTATTTAAAGATATAACATGTTGTTTTGGCTTAATGGTATTCATTTTGCAGATAATCCCTGGTAGATAACTTGTCATCCGCAGAATTGTAAGTTAGAGTGTAAAAAGTATTACAGAGGGTATGCACAATAAGTACACCAACCTTTCCAATAAACAAATGTTGTTGCTTATAATTATTACTAGTAGTGACATCTGTAGAGCCATAAGTATTACCAGTAGCTATATCTGCATTCTTTTTCAAAATGGCACAGCCTAGACATTGAGAGGCAACCCATTGCGTGAGTACTTTTACTTTTAATACTTAAAGTACATTTAAAAGTAAGTACTTTTTTACTTAAGTAGGATTGTTGATGTAGTACTTCTACTTTTACTTAAGTATATATTTTGCTGGGTAATTGTCCTTTTACTTAAGGACTAAACTTCAGTACTTCCTCCACCACTGTACGCTGGGGAAGCTCTGTGGCTGAACATGCACTGCAGGGGAGCACTGGAGACAGGCACTGCTAAGACCCTGATGGCCAATGACCGGATGAGACATAGCACTGGTAATAGTCATCGCCCATGTTGAGGATGAGTTTTATTGTAAAACTTTTGCATTTCGGCAAGGATTTTTATTTGGAGTAAAATGTTAAGCCTGTGAAGAGAAATCAGTTTTGCAGTGCGGTAAAACATGTCAGGACGAGGCCCCTTGTTCTTTTGGACGAGCCAGGTGTAGTCTATTAGAGAAGTCATCGCCCAAGGCCTTCTCCGCTGGTAGTGTAGTCTATTAGAGATGTCATCGCCCAAGGCCTTCTCCACTGGTAGTATACGCCATCCCACACTAGGTTTATTCATGACGTCGGTAATGCCATGGTATTCATCTGAGAACATCTTATCATTCTCACTGCATTTCATCAATGTTTTTTAGTTGGAGTGCTGCCAAGAGTAACGCTATTATCTGTTCTTGTGGTATTCTTAAACTTAGGTACATAATCGTATGTGTTCAAAATCCTTTTAGTGTGAACAGGTAGGTGGTAAAACCTGCTAGGCTCTAGGCCTGCCGCACCTCCACCGGTGCCCTTTGGCCATCAGCCGGGGACCACCTTTCACAGATGTTTCGCCCCTTATCCCGAAACATCTCCTGGTGGCGGGGCAGTGAACAGGGACGTCTCCCAGTCACCCCCCACAGCTAGCCTTCCTCAGGAGTTGCTCGCTCCCCATGCCTTGTCCCGCCTCCTTAACCAAAGCCAAAAACTTGCCTTCTCTGCTTCCTCAGACAACTCTCTGGTGGCTTTGTATAGCTCCTTGCCCCTGAGCCCTAGCTCTTTAAGTAGGCAAGTCATTGAGCTTCCCACAAACCCCCTCGTGCCAACCTCCACTGGAAAGAGTTGTGTACTCCAACCGCTCTCCCTGCACTCCGCAACCAGGTCAGAGTACTTTGCCCTCTTCCTTTCGTGGGCTCCCTCCATCCCCTCCTCCCATGGCACCGTCAGCTCCACAAGCGGCGCAGATCTCTCCGTCTTGGCCCACAGCACCACATCTGGTCTCAGTGTGGTGCTGCAGATCTCCCCTGGGAAGTGGAGCTGCCTGCCCAAGTCCACCTCCATTCTCTATTCTACTCCTGGCAACAAAAGGGTGGATGCTGGTCTCCTTCTGACAGTGTCCCGTTTTTCCCCTTCCCTAAGGAAATGGGTCCACTGCTGGCTCCCCGGCTGCCTCCCAACGCTTGCCTCTTGCCTTTTCCTCTCCACTACCTCTGCCAGTTTCCTCAGCACCTGATCGTGCCGCCATCCATACCTGCCCTGGGATAGCGCGGTCTTGCAACCTGACAGAGTGTGTTGTAGGGAAGCATTGATGGTCCCACAGTGGTCACAGGCCTGCTCCGTGCCCAGCCACTGTTGGAGGTTTCGGGGGGAGGGCAGAGTGTCGTAGGTTGCCCTGATGAGGAAACTGAGTCGAGCCTGTGGCAGTTTCCAGAAGTCCGCCCAGCTCACCACCCGACCCGCAACCCCCTCCCACGTCGTCCAGCGTCCCTGCTGCCCCTGCGCCACTGCCTTGACCCTGTACTCTTCCTCTGCCATCTTTGTCACCTCCGAGACAACAAGATCCTTCCTCTCCTTCCTGCTAGCTCTGGACCACAGAATAGGCGGATCTCCCCACCCAAGGCCAGCGTGCCCCGTCTGGACTCTGCCCACCATCTCCAGGTGCTGCAGCCTGCCCACTGCCTTCTGCACCTCCTCCTCGGCCCTCCACTTCCTCCTAGTCAACACCCGGGCTTCCATGTCCCTCACTGTCTCATCTGTAGATTCCCTCAGCTCCATCACCAGCCTAGCCTTCTCCTGCCTGTAACCTATGGTGATAGATTTCAGGGGAAGCTGAAGTGTGTTCTTTCCATACAGGCTGGCCGATGAGTGGCCCCTTGGGAGCCCTAGCCATTTGCGGATGAACGAGCTGGTCTTTGCATCCATCTTGCTCACGGCTGACGAGGTGACTTCGCACAGCTTCAGCGGCCACATTACCCTTGGGTACAGTGTGAAACTGAAACACCACACCTTGTAATTTCCAGGTAACTGGCTTGAGTCGATTTTGGCCAGGCCTGCTGAGAGCTGCTGCAAGGTGGTCTTTCCTATTTCCTTGTCTGAGAGGCTGGCTGTATATTGCCTCCCAAGACTTTGGATGGGCTGGTCTGCAATGCGTGGGATGTTTTCTCCGCCGATTATAAAGGTGACCCTGTCATTCAGCACCCCTTTCCGCAAGGAAAGGCTCCTTGACTTTTTTGCTTTGAACTTCCTCCTGGCCCAAGTGATCAACTCATCCAGTCTCTTCATGAGCCTGGACATGCATGGAGCAGTTTGGAGCAAGCATGTGATGTCATCCATGTAACTCCTTAGTGGGGGGAGCTTCCGTCCTGTAGGCAGACGGGCTCCTCCAACCACCTGTTTTGCTCCAATCAAGATCTCTTCAAAAGCTGTGATGAAGAGGATGGGGGAGATGCAGCATCCCATCGTGATCCCCACTTCCAGCTGTTGCCAGATGGTGGTGGAATTTGGCAACATGAAGCACATGTGCAAGTCCTGGAAGTAGCTCATCACCATGGCCCTGATGCTCTGTGGGATGTAAAAGAAGTCCAGGGCAAATGCTATGAGGTTGTGTGGCACTGACCAATATGCGTTGGCTAAATCTAGCCAAACCATTGATTAATATTGTTATTGAGCTAGACGTTCCACTGCCATCCACAGTAAGGCAAAAACAGATGAAAAGTAAAGTATTGAGAATTAATTAGGTTAAATGTCTGGGATTCTGGTGTAAATGATAATGTCCTTACGAAAGATAAGTTTGTTAAGTTCGGTGAATTATATTTCATTCTATTCTTTTTTAAATGGAACTTCAAACTGGTATGTAGGTCTGATATTTTACTTACTCTCTCTCCTTATATCAGTATAATAAACACACACATGCTACATAAATGCTCACATATGCATAGAGTATAAACCAGCTTTGAGGCGGAATGGAAACTCTCTTCAGTTTACCAGACCACACCAACCTCCCCTCACCATCCCCCAACACTTATCAGTTCACACCCCCAGCCCCCTACTGTGGAGTTTCTGCAGGCTGAGCTATGGCCACGCCCACCTCAGGACGATCAGACGTGTAGACGGTGCTCATAGACATGAAATTCCAGTCTGTGATCCTTTGTGATGCTAGTTTGCATTCCAAAGGGTCCTATAGCTGATTGGCTAGGTTTGAATGCAGGAAGTTAATTGGTCAGACATAAGAAGCATTATATTAATACCACAGCGTGGAGTCAGATTAATGAATTCACATTTTTAAGGCTGGCACTGGGATGCTCTGGAAGTATACTGCATGTGAAAAATATACTGTGATTCACATACACACAAGAAATTACAATATATTACACTGAAATGTATTCAAATGGTTTGCTGTAGTGCAGAAGGCAAGAAAAAGTATGAATCCTTGAAATACATTGACAGGTATTTGTTTTTGTATTTGGTGATTTTGGAGAGGTTATGAGACACTTGGAGACGTCTAAAGACACCATATGGAAATTGGTGTTACTGTACACATGTAAACTTCTGTCTATATGCTTCAAAAGTTGTATTCAATAAAAGAAAAAATTGAAATTAGTGTTTTTTGAAGTATGTTTGTGTAGGGGGGGATTTGTGTGTGAGTGGGTGTACAATATATAATCGACAAGCAGTAGTTAGCACAAAAAAGTAGTGTTTGTGCGAGCTTCCTAGAATCACGGTCTAAACGGCACCTCATCTGAAGGCTGTGGGCTCATCAACAGATCATAGATGTGTTAGTGTCAGAGATGGGGGAGGGGGAGCTAAATGTCTCTCCATTCCTCATTATAGGGAACTCTGTATTTCTTCTGTTCAACATTCTCATGTCAAATGTGGAAGAGAGTCAGAGGGAACTGTTGTACTGTTGACAGAAAAACGCACAACTCATATTCATTCTGAACAGAAAGGGACATCACATGGATTAAGTTGAAAAAGGAACTCACTTTTTCGGAAACATTGAAAGAAAATCGAATTCAAAGACGGGGACAAATACCATCAAAACAGCTGTAGAGGTATTACAGTTAACAACAATTTAGAGATAGAGAAGCTGATCTGCAATATTATTAAGAGAATTATGCCATTTCTTCTGAGGATGAGTTGTATTGTAAAAATGTTGCATTTCGGCAATGTTTTTTTGTTTGGAGTAAAATGTTAAGACGAGAAATCAGTTTTGCAGTTTGGTAACACATGTCAGGTTGAGCCCCCTTGTTCTTTTGGACGAGTCAGGTGTAGTCTATTAGAGATGTCATCGCCCAAGGCCTTCTCCACTGGTAGTATACGCCATCCCACACTAGGTTTATTCATGACGTCGGTAATGCCATGGTATTAATCTGAGAACATCTTATCATTCTCACTGCATTTCATCAATGTTTTTAGTTGGAGTGCTGCCAAGAGTAAAGCTATTATTATTAATGTGAATTGCATCTGTTCTTGTGGTATTCTTAAACTTAGGTACATAATCATATGTCTTCAAAATCCTTAATATTGTTGTTGAGCTAGACGTTCCACTGCCATCCACAGAAACGAAAAAACAGATGAAATATAAGTATTGAGAATTAACTGGGGTAAATGTCTTGGATTTTGGTCAGTGGTGACTCCTGAAAAAATTCTCAGAGGGGGCAATTTTTTTGATAATGATTAAGGCGACCCATTCAGTAGGTTAAGATTAAGTTAGCTGATTAACTCATACAGCAATACCTTTTTGTCCACTATTGGCAGCACACAACAGTAAACTTTCCCCTCTTGCATAGTTACAGGTAGAAAAATATGGAACAAAGTTGCATCCAGGAGCCTTCATAAGCAAACATGATGTGGCTCCACATTAAATGATCCTACTTTTTCATTATCCACGTGTCTCAAATGTTGTATGATATAACATAGCTTACCAGGACACATGATATGTCCAGTAACAACATAAAGAAGGGGTAACATAAGTCAAAACCAACAATATTTATTGACTGATCTTGAAAGTATTGGTTTACAAAAGCAAAATAAGTCATCACATAAAAAATAATTCAGTGTTAGTGCAAGAAGCGAACTGTGAAACACACTGTGAAACCTATGAAAAGTGACAGTGGTATATAGAAATACAGACCGCGTTAGCCACGATTTTCTTTCGTTCCAATTCTTGGATGTAGGATTTCCCTCCCTTTGTAGAAACATGTTGAATGGATACATTTTTTCTAGGAAGTCCTAATTGTTTTGTTGTCAATTTATCTTCATTAGTACGCCGACTTTGAGTTTCTGTCAAATAGCGAATTGAGTTGTTGCACTGAACAGGAGCCATCTTGACAGAATATCCTTTAATCATTTGTCTGCTCTCAAGACACACCAGATGATCCATACTGGGGAAAAGCCACACCAGTGCACTAGATGTGGGAAATCCTTTAATCAATCTTCTGCTCTCAAGCCACACCAGATGATCCACACTGGGGAAAAGCCACACCAGATGATCCACACTGGGGAAAAGCCACACCAGATGATCCACACTGGGGAAAAGCAATATCACTGTACTTCATGTGGGAAGGGTTTCATGGAAAGCTCCACCCTCACCAGACATCACATTGCACATACTTGAGAAAAGCCATAGCAGTGTTCTCAGTTCGGAAATATTTAATGAAAAAAGGGATTGTTTCATCAATTACGTTTTTGTGGGGGAGGGGATTTGTGTGTGCACGTGTGCAATATAAAGTCGGCAAGCAGCAGTTAGCGCTTGTACAAAAAAGTATTGTTTGAGCTAGCTGCCCAGTGTTCTCAGTGTGGAAAGGCCTATAATAACTCATCTAACCTCAAGGCACACATGAAGATCCATGCATGGGGAAAGCCCCGTCAGTGTTCTCTGTGTGTTCAATATGTAATTGACAAACAGCAGTTAGCTCTTGTACACGAAAAAGAAGAGTATTTGCCATCTTTCTAGATATATGGCCTAAACAGCACCTCATGTGAAGGCTGTAGGCTTGTCAACAGCTCAAAGATGTGTTAGTGTCAGAGATGGGGGAGACTAAAATGTCTCTCCATTCCACATTATAGGGAACTGTATTTCTTCTGTTAAACATTCTCATGTCTAATGTGAAAGAGAGTCAGAGGGAACCGTTGTGATATTGACAGAAAAACCTGCAAGTCATATTTATTTAATTTAACCTGAAATGAAAGGTTCAACACATGTATGGATTAGGTTAGGGGCGATAGGGAACATAGCATTGTCATTGAAAAGGGTAGACACAGACAAACATGGCTACCTCGAGAAAAGAAACTCTGTACTCACTGTAGTAATGGTGTAGTTTAGGATGAGTTTATTCTCCTGGCGAAATGTAATAAGTACAACAACATCAGTGAAACCTACTTCTCAAAAAACAGAAGACATTTGCTCTTGGTTTTTTAAGAATAAAAAGAGAAGAAAAATAATCATTCCACCTGGGTGATTTTGTACCCATGTTTGTCTGTGTCTACCCTTTTCAATGACAATGCTAGACACCATGATGCATACACCTAACCTCCCAGTGTCTACACTCCTGCAACATATTGAGAGATTAATTCATGTATGGTCTGCACCTGAGTATTAAGCAGAGGGGTGCAGGATTGGTACAAAATGCACATATAAACCAGATTACAGTTGTATCAAAGCATTACAAACATTCTAGCTGAGCAAAATACTCTACTGCCACCAACAGTCAAAAGAAAAAGAAAATGTTAACTGGGGTAAATATAATTTTAATATTTAATCAGGTCTGATATTATATGTATCCTCTCTCCTCTTACCAAGTTATATACTATTAAAAAACATAAATGCAAACATTCATACACACATAAACAAAATGAATGAAGGCTTTTTTCAGGCTTCTTCAGGTTTATCAGGCCACCCCCACTTTTCCCCAGTGGTGGACAGTAACGAAGTAGATGTAATTCGTTCCTGTACTTAAGTAACATATAGATGTATCTGTACTTTACTCAAGTCTTTCTATTTGGTGAGACTTTATACTTTGACTCCACTACATTTCAAAGTGAAAATGTGTACTTTTTACTCCATTACATTTACTAAAACCTCTGGTTCCTTTTTACCAAAGCGAATCAAATAATGAGAGGTCAAAGCGAGTGCACAATCACACCAATCAGGGCTCAGCGCGCAATTTGCTCTGAAATCCTTTCGGTTTTGTCAGTTTCGTTCATTCGTCGAGCTACGTTGAATTTCGTTACAACGCTGCTGCAGCATTTTGAGGATGTTTTATGCTCATGCTTACTTAACGCTACATAAATGATGGAAATGATGGAAGAAACCGCTGACACTTACTTGCCTGAACACCCTTGGCCTTATTTGGGCGAACTTTTTGAATTGGAAGAAAGGAAGGACTAATTTTATTTTAAGTGTCTTCTCTGCCTGCCTAAGCACAATACAATATCCAGTGAAACGGTACTTAATAGCATATTTAATCCAGAGTCTCCAGCCCTTTAGTGTGGTGGAGCAGCCATCATTTCAAGATCTCTTGCAAGATCTTCAGCCCAAGCCTCTGCCTCTCTCAAGGACCACTTTACGACGCAAGATAGAGTGCTTTGTTTTGACTTTCGTCTGTGTTTGTACCTAGGGTTGTGTAGGGAATATCACTACTATCACTAGTCTTCAGCACAAACTAGTAAAACACCACATTCTCTGATTTTGTGGAACTAGTTCCTGTAATGGTATTTATCATACTTTGAAACATAAATCAGGATTTATGAGTTTAAGGGTAACACAGACATACAGATATGATATAGTAAAGGAGCTTATGTTTTACTCCACATTTTTTATAATTAAACGTGCAACTAAGTTACAAATAAACGTAAAATGAAATAATTGTTCTCTAGTGCTGTTATTTCATAACCACTTGGTCTTACCTAATGGCAATAGATAGCTTTCAATGTTTTGTACTTATACTATCTTTAATAGACAAATGTAAGACACTATTTAAAGAGTGGCATTAGTATTTTCACCTTATATCAGTTGTTTGAGCAGGAGCTTTGATGTGAAAATGATAAAAGGCCATTAGAACCATAATTCATCAAGGTACTTTTACTTTTAATACTTAAGTATATATGAAGGCAAATACTTTTATACGTCTACCTAAGTGGAAATTCAAAGTGCATACTTCCACTTTTACTGGAGTAATATTTTACACAAGGCATCTATACTTTCACTTAAGTACGTAGTTAGTGTACTTCGTCCACCACTGCTTTTCCGTTCCTGCTCCATCATCTCTCAGTTCACACATCTACCCCACCCCCACCCACCTCCCTCCGTGCAGTTTCTGCAGGATGAGCTATGGCCATGCCCACCTGAGGACCATCAGACGTGTAAACGGTGCTGATAGACATGTAGTTCCTGCCATATCCTTTGTCATGCTACTTTGCATTCTAAAAGCTCCTACAGCTGATTGGCTAGGTTTGAATGCAGGAAGATAATTAGTCAGACAGAAGAAGCAATATATTAACACCACAGGGTGGAGTCAGGTTACTAAGCTCACCTATTTAAGGCTGGCACTGGTATGCTCTGGAAGTATACTGTATTTGTAATTCAGCAGCAGTACAACTAAACTATAGTTTCTTCTTCATACATTTTCACTGTATCCTTGCATTAAAGGACAGTGTGACCAATTTTCTTTTTCCAAACAGAACTAAAGTCAGAAATGTCTGGATTTACTGAACCATCACAACTGCCAACTTCAGTGAAGAAGGACATAAAAGAAGAAGAATTTGATGATTTCCTACAAGAGTATCTGTCTACATTTAAGACAGTGGAAGAAAAGCCTGGACTGGATTATGAATGCAAGACTGAAATGTACACGTCTACCATCATGACCTTGAAAGAAGAAAACTGTTCACCAATGGAAATCAAAGATGAAGAAGAATTTGATTCAAGAGAATATGGTGACTTTGACTCTTCACCTACAAGTAAGTTGCTTACTTATTGTAGAGGGTTGTGTATATTTAAAATACTTGAAATTTAGAGAATGGCTTACTTGTGCTTTAGAATGTAAGACCTATTCAATGAACAGAGATACTGTGGGAATACCTTACTTATGGGATACTATCTGCAGTCTGTTACATTCAAAAGAAAGAAATGTCTGCCATCATTTTTCTCTAATTCTGTAACTCAATTGTGTATGTATCTCTGTTGACATTTACATTTAGTCTCTAGGTAGACACTTTTATATTAAGTAACTTCCAAGTGACGTGCAATTTAAGCAAATGGCCAATACGTATAAATATATCAAAAGTCAGGAGATGTTTGCAAGTATTGTAGAAATTATTGAGGAGAGGGATGTTGTTGATACTTTTTTTTCTAACATTACAGGAGACATTCAAATGATCCAATCTAACAAAAGAGGGAACACTGAGGAAAAAAGAAACAAAGAGAGCCGTCGTAAACGCCCCCAGTGCAGAAAGACTTCATACCAGGAATTACACCAGCGACTGGACACCAGGAAGGAACAACATGAATGCTCCCAGTGTTTCAAAACATTTGCCAAACCTTCCCTTCTTGCAATTCATCATCGAATACACACAGGAGAAAAGCCCCATCAGTGCAGTACATGTGGGGAGGCCTTTAGTCAAATGGGTAATCTCAAGAGACATCAGAGGATCCACACGGGGGAAAAGCCACACCAGTGCAGTACATGTGGAAAGGCCTTTAATCAATTGTCTGATCTAAAGAAACACCAGAAGATCCATACTGGGGAAAAGCCACACCAGTGCAATACATGTGGGAAGTCCTTTTGTCAATCGTCTGGTCTCAAGACACACCAGAAGATTCATACTGGGGAAAAGCCACACCAGTGCAGTACATGTGGCAAGGCTTTTAGTTACATGTCTCATCTCAAGAAACACCAAACGATCCATACTGGAGAAAAGCCGTATCAGTGTACTTCATGTGGAAAGTATTTCAGGGATAGAACCGACCTCACCAGACACCAGATGAGCCATTCTGGAGAAAAACCACACCAGTGCAGTACTTGTGGGAAGGCCTTTAGTGAATCGTCTGGTCTCAAGTCACACCAGAGGATCCATACGGGGGAAAAGCCACACCAGTGCAATACATGTGGGAAGTCCTTTAGTCAATCGTCTGGTCTCAAGTCACACCAGAGGATCCATACGGGGGAAAAGCCACACCAGACGCTCCATACTGGGGAAAAGCCACACCAGTGCAGTACATGTGGGAAGGCTTTTAGTCAATTGTCTGGTCTCAAGTCACACCAGAGGATCCATACTGGGGAAAAGCCGTATCAGTGTACTTCATGTGGAAAGAATTTCAGGGAAAGCTCCACCCTCACCAAACATCAAATTACACATACTAGAGAAAAGCCACACCAGTGCAGTACATGTGGGAAGGCCTTTGGTACAATGTCTGAACTCAAGACACACCAGAGGATCCATACTGGGGAAAAGACGTATCAGTGTAATTCATGTTGGAAGGCCTTTAATAGAATGGCTGATCTCAAGAGACACCAGAAGATCCATACTGGGGAAAAGCCGTATCAGTGTACTTCATGTGGAAAGAATTTCAGGGAAAGCTCCACCCTCACCAAACATCAGATGACACATACTGGAGAAAAGCCACAGCAGTCTTCTCAGTGTGGAAAGATTAAGCCAAATGTCTGAAGAGACACCAGAGGATCCATTCAAATGATGTGCTGCACTGCTTATACATGATGGAGTATCACTTACTGAAATATTTCTTGATTAACTGAGTTTTAAACAACATTTGATGTACAAGATGAAGTATTTTTATCACATTTGAAACATATGTTAGGGTAGAGATTGAAACATACATTGTTAGTGTACATGAATTCAATAAAAGAAAAACTTGAAGTGAGTGTTTTTTCAAATATGTCTGTGTGGGGGGGATTTGTGTCTGTGTCAGTGTACAATATATAATCGACAAGCAGTAGTTGGAGCAAACAAAAGTAGTGTTTGTGCGAGCTTCCTAGACTCATGGCTTAAACGGCACCTAATATGAAGGCTCTGGGCTCATCAACAGCTCATAGATGTGTTAGTGTCAGAAATGGGGGAGGGGGGAGGGGGAACTAAATGTCTCTCCCATTCCTCATTATAGGGAACTCTGTATTTCTTCTGTTAAACATTCTCATGTCAAATGTGGAAGAGAGTCCGAGGGAACTGTTGTTTTGTTGACAGAAAAACACGCAAGTCATATTTATTCTGAACAGAAAGGGACTTCACATGTATGGATTAAGTTTAAAAAGGAACTCACTTCCTCAGATATTCACATTTACCTGTGTGCCATCTAAATAACTCCCCTTTCAAATACTACATGCAGAAATTATAATCCATCATAAATATAATTACTATATGCCCCCATGTGACTCAGCAATTATAATCCATAATAGATATAATAACTGTATAACCCCGTATGACTCAGCAATTATAATCCATAATAGATAGAATTACTGTATACCCCCATGTGACTCAGCAATTATAATCCATAATAGATAGAATTACTGTATACCCCTGTATGACTCCTGCACCTTTAATACTAAATGAAGACATTTTTCTGAAACATTGAATGAAAATCAAATTGTCCCAATTTTTAAAGACAGGGACAAATACCACCGAAACAGCTGTAGAGGTATTACAGTTAACGTTTAAGAGGCCCCAAAAATTCATGTTGTTAAAGCTCCGCAAGTTTTTGTCATAGAGACATAAAAAGAACACCCACAGCAACCTTGAACCCTTTATTTTTAAAATATGTACAGTATACAATATACAAATATAAATAGTCACTTTGTAAGGAGAATATAACTAATCCCTTGCACACTTCAGTCTCTGAGTGAGGATTCAGCTCCTACGACCCGCCCATTAGCACATGCCAGCTATTCATATGATACAGGAATGGTGATTCAGTGATCTTTATTGGGTCATGATGTGTAAGAAAACCTGTAGCCTGTAACCTGTGGAGGGCTACAAAGACAATGGCCATTACGTAATGGCCATTGTCTTTGACCGAGGTGTCCCAGGCTGTTTACACCTAACTCATCAATATGCATTTGTAGGGACACAGTTTTGGAGAGGCACAGGTCACTCTGAAATTATAAATATGTAGTAGTGAAACCACACATACTTTCTGAATGCTAAACTAACATATGTATAGCTAATATGTATAGCACATATGTTTACAAGTTTCAGAAATAAAAAGCCTTGTGAATACATCTTTACAATGTGTTTTTGTACAGTCTGAGCAAATCTGAAACGAGGTTTTTCAAAGGGTGTGTTTACAACATTTTATTTTACTACATTCCTTTTACTCTCATGTTATTATTGCTAAGGTCTTCTAGAATATAATCATATATGCCACTTGTGCATCAATACTTTTAGTTAGGGGAAATATACAAAAACATCAAGGCATGTGAGACTTTCCTAAAAAAGTCGAACAGGCCTGGGCCTCTTAAGGGTTAATGACACATCTAGCCTCAAAAGACACCAGAGGATCCATTAAATGATGTGCTGCCCTGATAATACATGATGGAGTATCACTTATTTAAATATATCAGATTATATTAGTTTTAAACAATATGTGATGTACATAATAAGTATTATTTCTTCATATTTGTAATGTTAGTTGGGGTTTTGAAACATAAATTGAAGTGTTTTTTCAAGTATGTTTGAGGGGAGTGGGATCTGTGTTTTTGTATCAGTGTACAATATGTAATCGACAAGCAGCCGTTAGTGCTTGAACAAAAAAAGTAGTACTTGTGCAAGCTTTCTAGATTGATGGCCTGAACGGCATCGCGTATGAAGATTGTCTTCAGCTCAAAGATGTGTTTAGTGTCAAAAATCGGGGAAGAAAGAGAGATGACAAGGGGAGGGGGTGGTAGGGAACATAGCATTGTCATTGAAAGGGGTAGACACAGACAAACATGGCTACCTTGAGAAAACAGGCTCTGCACTCACTGTAGTAATGGGGTAGTGGAGGAGGAGTTTATTTTCCTGACAGAATGTAATGAATACAAAAACATCAGTGAAACCTACTTCTCAGGAACAGAACACATTTACTCTGTTTTTACAAAAGAAAATAAAGAAGGAAAATTATCCCTCCTGTGTGAAACAATGCATACACCTAATCTCCCAGTATCTACACTCCTGCCACATATTGAGAAAGAATACCACATAACTGTCAATAATAAATACAATATTAACATGTATTGTTCTTTTTTTCTCTGTCATTCTGTTCATTACATACTTATTCAATGAAAGGTATATCAGTTCATTTTATAATGTTTTTCCCTTGATGATTTTTTCATTTATTTATTTTTCCTTTATTATTATTCTTAAAAAACACACACACACACGTAAGAAAACCTTTCCTTCACATTAAGAAGACTGATAGATCAAAATTGAATAGATGAAGAATTTTAGGTAAAGCTCAAATCTCAAGACACATCAGGGAATAAACACTGTAGACAAACCGTCGTTCTCTGTGCTTGCATCATGGCATGTCACACCACCAACCTTGTGTGACAACCTTGTGGCTACTCCTCATGGGGATTGTAGTTCTCTCTGCTTGCTGCCATGATATGTGTGAGTTGTAGCTGGCAGGAAAATAACTACTGAAACCAATTACAAAGTGAATTTGTAAATCTTTCCTGAGTTTTTCGTGAGAATTGACATGTTTCCTTATTATAATTGAATGACCTAAAGACCAAGATTTCATCTTATTGTCAGTAATTTGATTCTATTTTTTTGGGGTGATAAAAGGCTTATTTCGAATGAACTAAGCTCAACTAGACTGCGTGAAATTAGTGTGCTCTTAATGAGAGGTACTTAACAAAAGATTGCAAACATTCTAGCTGAGCAAAAAACTCTACTGCCACCAACAGTCAAAAGAAGAAAAGAATGTAAATGTCAACTGGGGTTACTATTGATCTAATATTATGTCAGGTCTGATATTATATTCATCAACTTTACTCTTTTCAAGTTATATACTATTACAGAACAGACATGGAAACTTTCGTACACACATAAACACGTACATTACCTTTCAGTTCACACATCCACCCCACCCCCACCTACCTTCCTTTGTGGAGTTTCTGCAGGCTGAGCTATTGCCATGCCCACCATCAGACGTGTAAACGGTGCTCATAGACGTGTAAATCCTGCCCATCCTTTGTGATGCTAGTTTGCATTCCAAAAGCTCCTGCAGCTGATTGGCTAGGTTTAAATCCAGGAAGGTAATTGGTCAGACAGAAGAAGCTATATATTAAGACCACAGAGTCAGATGAATAAACTCACCTTTTTAAGACCGGCTAGTTCTATACTCTAGTTCTTTCTTCACAGATTTTCACTCAATCCTTGTATCACAAGAAAGTGTGACCGGTTTTCTTTTTCCAAAACAGAACTGAAGTCAGTAATGTCTGGATTTACTGAACCTTCACAACTGCCCACTTCAATGAAGGAGATAAAAGAAGAAGAATTTGATGATTTCCTACAAGAGTATCTGTCTTCATTT